>NW_014040540.1:86070-111689 GCF_001186125.1 Sphaeroforma arctica JP610
TATATAAATAAACGATGCTTTCCGTACCTGAGTAAATAGTAGAACTACTTTCTATATATATATATACCAACCCCTATATATATATATATATATATATGTATATATATATATTTACTAAAAAATATTGAATGGGGTAGGCAAGTGTGTTAGTCGGTTGATATGGGTGTGTTCGTATGCATGTCCCGCAGACACAAGCTCCGGGTTATGTGCATTTTAGTTCGGTACTTACTCGCATCTGTACAATCGCCCAAAGCGGTATGCGTGCAATATACATCACCTTCATACTTTCACACACCCGAATAGAGCTGTAAGGTATTGCGTTGCACATTTACTTAGGTAAACCCTAAACCCCTAAAACTCATACTACATATCCACAACAATCCTCCGTGAAACTACCACGCCCACGACGGGTGACACATAACCAACATGCACACAAATCTCAATCACTACGCCCTTCCCCATAACTAGTAGGTAGTCTACAGGCGGGTGTCTTAGTCTTAGTCGGTCAATGATACTTCTGCTGAACTGCTCTGGGTCGTTGTAGTACACATTAAAGTATGTATCTAAGCACACGTTAGCCATGGCCTACCTGCACACGAACCATCTCAATCTCTCACGTACGCACATGCTTGTCACACTCCACCAGGCGAGCTGATCAACTTCGTATTCGCCGAGTTGCAAGAAGACCAGAGTTTCTTCTCGGTTGTGTTTGACCCGTACATGGAGTATATCCCATTCATCACCAAGCAATATGTCTACGCCCTCCGCCCTGGAGTCGTTGCCATTCTCAACAATCCGGATGTGGTAAGTGACCTTTTGTGCGGTACAAAGCGATACTATATATATATAGTTAAATAGTTATATGTATATATATATATATATATATATTGTGATATATTGTATTATATTGTGATAAATTGTGATATATTTATATAGTGAGATAAGGAATTCCCGCTAGTTAGGAACACATCTTATAGTAATGAGTTGGTGAAAGAATAGTCTATATTTCTGGGCCCAAAAATATATAGTGATAATGTGTCAGTATAATAATTTGGTTCACGGAATTTGATACTGACATGTATCAAATATTTCTAGCCCTAAAGTTCGGTACTACGGCCCCTAGGCCGATCACAATATGTAAATTTGTATATATGATGTATGTATGTATATATATATATATATATATATATAAACTCTCATATTTATATTGTAACGTTCTTCCTTCTCCTGGCTCATTGAACATTCCTTCTCCACAGCCTGATTACGAGCAGTTTGAGATCTATTTCAAGCTCAAACGCATCGGAGACACTTATGACAAGAGGTCCCTCGCGTCTGTCCTCATTATGTACCTTGATCTAGTGGACAGGTGGATGAAAAAAGTCAGCGTATGTCGGTTCAAGTGTTATAAGTATTATGTCAATACCATCTATACTATCTGTACTGTCTGTGTATAAGTGTCATCTGATGTTATACCATGATCCGGTAGGCAAGAGGATGAAGTGAGTCAGTATAGGTTCATTCAAATAATGCATGCTTGCCGTTTGTGTTGGGTACAAGTGTGCACTCTGCTCATGCACTATTTTGTGGCGAGAGAGTGTAGTCTGCGGACACTTCTAGTGGGCAACATACCCTTGCATGCTCAGCATACTTTATTCTGTGCAATGATCCACCGTGCGAGTATAACTGCCTGTTCAGATTAAACTTAGGTTTTAATAGAGGTTTTAATAGAGGTTTTAATAGTTTCATAAACGGTTACATCCAGCATCAATTCTCTCTTCTCCCCAATTAGTCTCCGATTTATCTCTTAGTTTCTGCCACAGTATCACAACAGCCCGGGTGAAGTAGTCCTCTTTTCTTTGTGTCGGTTTTGTTGCACCCATATATCGTAGCTGTCCGATTTTTACCAACCGGGTGAGGGGCTTTTTTAAATGTCACAGGCTCAGACAAAGGACTGGACAGAGCGGGCTATCAAACAAGACCAGTTCACACCCGTACAAGAGGACAGCCTCCACTCGTCGTCGGTGCTGGACATGTTCTGCTACCTAACAGATGTAAGTAGCATATATATATTTGTGTGTGTGTGTGGTATCGTGTTGTCTGCATGTCATTTTGGTTTTGAACTGGCCATAGCTGATGTTCAACCCACCAGATCATTTGAATTCGATATTTATTTCTGTTCGTACAGAGGCATGATTGCGTTGGAACTATTTTACTCCGTTCTATTTATATGACTAGTTCACTTTTATACCAGAGTTACGAGTTCATTGAGAATCTGGAGTGGCCCGAGCCTCAGACGCGCATGTCGCTCTACGGATGGTACGGCAAACTGCTCTGCAACACCATTGAACTGTACTTCGATCAGATGTACAGCGTGTGTGAGAAGAACTTCATAGGTACGGCCGGCCAAAGCGCGGCGCTGAACAAACGAGTATGGGACCAGAGGTGTGTGTCGTATTATTATTAGATATATATATATACCCTATGGGATGCAGGTATCCCCCCCCCCCCTTTGCTAAGTGTGGGATCAGAGGTGTGTGTCGTATGGGCGCAAACTGTTAATTGGAGTCATCATTATCCGCCGTGTTTGTGTGTGTGTATTGTGTGTATGTGATCGTACTTGCACAGACCGAAAGCGTGTTGTAGATGTGTGTTGTCTTGGTACTTATGTACCACTGCTATCTTGCAGCGACAACATATGAATATTATATAAATGTATATATATATTTATATATATATATGTGTGTGTGTGTGTGTGTGTGTGTGTCTGGGTCTGGGTCTGGGTCTGTATCTGTGCGTGTGTGTCTGTGCATCTGTGCGTGTGTGTCTGTGCATCTGTGTGTGTGTGTGTGTGTATGTATGTATGTATGTATGTATCTATTTTTACAAAAAAACTCGAGTTAGATGACTGGAACTCGAAGCAAGATTGTTTTAAAGCAGAGCTCTCATACGCTCATCTATTGATTCCCATTGCCACGGTAAACCCCACATAGCTGAACAATTTATCACTCCCAATCACGTAGACTAGTAATAACTCTTGTCCCACTTCTTCATATGCAAATTAATGAATACCTATATTACAATATGTGCACAGATTCTTTACGATTGTAAATGATCTGGAGATGGTTATAGAGCACCACAAGAAGATGTACATCGGCATCCGCCACGACTACGAAACACATCTGAGTGTGAGCATGCCTAAGGCATCCCACTCGGAACTCGTGCACATTGCAGCCGAAAAGCTCTCTTTCTTTGGCGAGAGCTTCCGCAATTGCAGCGACGTTCGCGGGAAAATATTGGGCAGAATCCTCAGAACTGTACGTTGAGAATTGACTATGCATGTGGGTGTGGGTGTGTGTTTGTGTGGGTGTGTTCGTTCGCTTATATACTGTAACCGTATCCGGTAGGCCTATATCTTCTAGAATGAGGAAAGGTACATGCAATATGCATACCCGTAGTGATGCACATATTATATTCTCCGGTCTTACGCGACAGGCTATCATTTAGCATTCTCAACAATCGATTGGTATGTATGTTTAGAATATATGTGCACGTGCATGTGCTATACAACCCCGCGTATATTCTTTGGGGCATTGTTTAGGTGCATATCATGCGTCCTTACCCATCCGTCATCATATGTAGCCCTGTGACAACCGCGGGTACCACTCCAACAAACTCGGTAGGCGTAAGGGGGCCTTTTCGGGGTCTTTCGTATCCACACACCTAGACCCACTTGCCATTCTTAGACATTGCTCGTGATTTTCGACCTCTCGTGATCTATTTGTGGTCACACAACACCCATGTGACACTTTGTATAGCATGGTAGACGCCCAAAGAACAAAAACAACAAAATCCAAAACGAGTTAGAAGGTTTTGAATTATTTGTTCGGGATCGGCTGAACCCCATTTAGTCGCTCGTGGCATTTTTTTTCTTTTTTTTTCTTGAAATAGCTCGTACCTGCTTTCAATCCTGGAACCTTTGTTCGTATATATTCAATATATCAATGGCTTGACACATAAGAAGCCCACAGCCATCCGTTTAAGACTCCTTAGAACACTGTAGAACCCGCCCTGTGATATTCAGGACAGGACCGATAAAAATGGTCCGTCCTCTACCTACAAAGTGTGGATTCCCAACCAACTCAACAACTCACCTCTATGCGACCCTGTGTGTGTGTTGCGTGTGCCACTCCCCCACAGATGCAGTCGCAGGTCTGGAAGGGCGTGCTGTGCATGTTTGAGATTGAACTTCGCGAGTTCGGCGGACTCATCACGAGCACAACGGCCGTTGAGATGAACACGCAGGTGAGTTGGTGACTGGTTTGTGCGGTGGCAATTGCAAGGGCGCGTATTGCTTTGGGTAAGCACTGTTGCTGTGACATGTCTGTCGTTATAAGTGAATGGCGAGTGTTCGTGTGCATTGTGTCTCATTTTGTGTACGTACGTTTTGGCTTCAATTCGGATGCCACAGACTATGTTTTGAGTTTCAAATCTCGAAATTTTGGGGTATCTCCAACGAGGCTTCATTCCTGATCTTAATATCTGAACTACATCGCCTTTATTCTTACTTTTAATTCAAAGCTGGGAAAATCTGGCGATTTGGATACAGAAGTGGAAAACCTGCTTGCACCTACGATTAAGTTCTTAGATGCGCGCCTCTCTATCCTCGGCACCCACTGCCACCCCAGTGTCTTCCTGTCTGTCCTTAAGGTAAATACATGCATCTTCTAATGCATATATACGTATGTATCGAGTTTGTATATATTATTTATATTTGTATTTATATATATATGTATATATATATATACGTATATATATATATATATATATATATATATATATATATATATATATATATATATATATATATATATGTATGTATGTATGTATATATGTATGTATACATACATTCTGTATTTATCTTTTGGTAAATCAATCTCACGTCTTATAACCAAAAGTTCCTATGATTGCCTTTGATCTAGACTCTGTGGAGCATGATCCTCAAGAACATCACGACAGCGTGCTGCCCGCGCAACAAGAAGGTGGCCTGGTCACTAAGCACGCAGATGTCAATGAGGTGAGTTTGGCGCTGATATAGTCAAGTAGTAAGAGTGTTGGACAAAATTAGGAAACGGTAGGACGAGGTCATAGCTAGAACCAACCCCTCGATATCCCTTGATGATTGGGGAACAATCGGGACAGGGCAAGCCTAAAACCAAATTGTCATTCGTAGTAATTGGGGCTCAATTTGTGAACCCGGCATCCACGACTGGGTCCAGGTGTACATAGGCTGTGTACAGTTCGGGACTAGACTACATAGCCGGGTGTTGCTTGTACAAAAGCTTTGTCTCCAGCCGTGTAAGTTGTGTAGTGTCGCCTGATAGTGCACGTGCAGGACCGGTCCAATTAAATGGGGGCCGTCGATGTGGGGTTCTTTCAGCTGTTTAGTACATGTCGGCACCCACGCACGAGTGGGTGTGATAGAGTGTGTGAGCTACCCGTGTAGGTATAGGACTCTGTGTGTACACTGTCCCCCTGCTGATTGTAGGTGTGTGCGCGATTCCCAGTCATCAGGCGTGTATGAGTGTCGCTGATGCCTCTAGGTCCTTGCAGAGACCCAACAACGTATGTGCTGTGGGGTGGGTTGTAGGTACATATCACCCCAACCCAAAAGAGTACGTGAAAGGATACATACTATTACCGCACTGCGCATCATAGCTTAATTGACTACTACAGGCGATCTCCAGGCAGAGCTGAATGAAGGCCCTATACTTGTAGTTGAGATTGGTTTGCTTCTCCTAGAGCATCACTATGGAACGACTACTGTCTGTCTGTGTTTATTGCTCTGTCCGTTAGATGGGATATGTTCTGGGCTTAGGTATGATATGATTATACAGTAGACGATAACAGTGGAGAAAGGGGTGTGTGTACAGCATGGTTGACCACATGGGCAAGTGGCGTTTAGATCAATACCTACCGATTTAACGCAATGGCCAGGACACAATACATCTCAACCCATTCGACAGTGGTCGTTTGTCAAGGCGTATTCTCAGGCTTGACATGCTCTTGGTCTACGTTTTATTTTGTTTTAAACACCTGAACAGACGCTTCACTATAATCACGCACGGAATCCAAGTGCTCATGGACTTCTTCTTCGCGGACGGGGACGGGCTGCCAAAAGAGGAACTAAGGGTATGCTCAGATGCTTGGAACTCTACGCAATACACAGACATGTCCCTAAATATATGCCATGTCTAGTTATAAGTGTAGATATATATATATGTGTGTCTGTGTCTGTGTCTGTATCTGTGTCTGTATCTGTGTCTGTGTGCACATAAATGTATACAGATGTACATTCAGAATTAAGGGCACGTGTTCTGTTCTTGGCATGTCACAGCATGCATATGACGTCGTGAACGATAATAAATACGTTCTCCATGATACTTGGTAGTATTCGTCAGTGTCCGCTCAAGTTGTACTTGCATGCATACAATACATGCAGCGACAAGTATTGCAAGCCCAACCCATCACCTAAACTAGTAGGGTCTGCATTCTATTTACAGAACGAAGCGATGGTCGAGGCCAACGACACCATGGCCCGCTGCTGCGCGTCGACGCGGGAGCTGATCACCACATTCAACAACTCAGCGACCACCAAAGTGGAGAAGAACGATATCGAATGGGTACTGCACACCCGCACCAAAGACGATCTCGCGGTGCGCGTGACGCGGCAGTTAGAACGTGAGTTGAGTTGAGCTGAGTGGAGTGTGTTGAACCAACCCAGAAGCGTGTGCTTCGTTTCATTACAGCTGTGTGGAACACATCGTCGTGTATGTATGTAGCCATAGGTGGGGTGAGTTTAGATTGTATATATGAAACATCGGGATACGCGTGTTATCTTCCCCTGGTTGCACTCGTCCTGACGGCTGCCCATACCTGTGTACACACCACACCTACCAGGAAAACGGGCACAGGAGCAGGAGGCCATCCGCCGCAAAGCATCGGCCGAGAGAGAAGCGAAGCGCCGCTTGGAGCAGGCCAACAGATCACGTGGGACCTCAGATAGTAGTCAGTACAAAGTGGGTTCCACCGGTTCTAAAAATAGCTCGGAGAATGTCAGCAAGGAGCCGGCGGGAACACTGGCCACCGCCAGTGTACTAGCGAAGCGTGCGAGTGGGATGGACACGCACCATAATCTGGCATCGCATAGAAAGGAGCAGCAGCAACGGTCGACACTGGCCACCGGTATGGGCTACGTATCCTGTATCCTGACTATGTAGAGAGAGATTGTGTGTGTGTGTGTGTGCTTGTGTGTGTGTGTTAGCATGCAGGAGTGTGTATCAAACGTGTGTTGATGTATGTACCTTGGCGGCCGAATAGTGCTGAAGGGTCTGATTCCCAATATTCATTTAATTCGTGTTTCTTTACGCCCGAGTCATCACTGCATCTAGGCCTGCACTTCTATATTGAATACGATGTGTTCGCACCACTCTCAACCGACAGGTATTGCCAGTGGATTTGCACAGTTTCTGCAAGAGTTCAACGAAGCGATTCACAGCTCCAGCAGTGACGATGAAGAAGCAAAGCCACCTCCACGACAGGTGTGAATGCTATAGTTCATTTGTGTTTTTTAAAAGTTCATTTATGTTTATTTTGTGAATGTATGTACCCCAGAGTGACTAGTGTATTTCTCTATGATTTTCCATCTGCGCTCTAAAAACTGTATTTATATTTATGTATATATATATATATATATATATATATATATACATCTATTTATCTATACAATATTGTTGTTCATAGAAGTGTATATTTGAATATAATGTTGTATTTAAAAATCTAACTATCGATTTATGAGTGTGTGGTACAATTGCAAGTGTATATTTATCTCTTAATATAGTTACATGTGCATGCATCATTCAATAGGTACAAATTGTGCAAACCGTCAGTGTAATACCTTGCGTGTGATAGCATGACACGATCATGAGAATGGCACTGCATATATAAACTCAAGAAGCTATGCTGTTCCCGACTCTCACTTACTGGGGAACTGGTATCGCCCCTATAATATGAAACATTACAACATATCCATTCCGTAATTGTCCAGTCGTGCTACTCCATTGTCTTTTCAGCCGTGTGTGGTCATTAAACACGTATATGTATATCTATACCGCAATGAACCCTATGACTCATCTTCCTTCTCCGTTGCCTTCCAACCCCAGACGCCCAGGCAGACACCCATGAACTACTACCACAGATAGAAGTAGTGTGGCACGCGTGGGTCTAACTGGGGCAGTGCTCTCATAGAATAAAGCTAATATTATTATTCAGACCCTGAGTATATCTTGTGATTTTATTAGCCATGTGCTTCTATACACATCACTACTATAATGTATGAGTCACCGTGTGCGGCTACAGCTTCACTCAGCATAAACCTGTAACGAGACTGAAGCTACTCGCTTATTAAATATATGCCTAAGCACTTTTAGCTTGGAGACGGTTGCTTAGATTACGCTTGCGGTGAACCCAGTCCACTTCGTTTCCGTTAGACCCATGTAGCGTGCCTTCATATGATAGAACGTGCTCACCGCTACACCCAGCTGACCACTATAGATCAAACTCAACATTGCAAAGATATGAAACTATCGATGTAGCGAAAACACTTGATCAGGCCAACACCAGTGCGTAGAACACACCCCCCGGGAGTATTTCCGCACATTCGCCTGACACCTGTTGCATTCCTTGCATACATAGTTGCACACTCATTTACGTTGCGTAGAATGTCAGTGAGAAGACGACATACAGACAAAAATAAGTTTTAGGCCCAGACATACGTCATTCTATATCACACCTGCAGCATCCCTTTACACAGATCCGAACGCTCTGGTGCACACGTGATGCACCCGAGCTCAGCGCCTGTAGATACCCGACATATGTACGTTTGGACGAAACTTTCAGCTCTCGGGAATGCAATTTCTGGATGTGGTAGGTTTTCGGCAAGGTATGACAACATACTGTATGCCGCTGCAATTTATATTCTGGGTTCTAGCGCTTACCTCCTATTGCCAAAGCGATTGCGTTGCCCTGGGTACGATGACCGTATTGCGTTTATTTTGGGAGAGGTATGTATCCTTATTATAAAGTTTTTTTCACAGTTTGGCTACGATAGTATGTATTTTATTGTGTTCTATTGTGATATGTAAAGGTTGCGGTGCCGGTCAAAGCCGTCGCTCGCGGTCCTTGGTGCGGTTCTCATTAGATATCGTTAAAGCCCGATTAAAACGTGTTCAATCTTACAACTTCGGTTGAAGATCAACGTGCAAGTTATTGAACTATTCGAATTATCTTAACTTCGCAATTGTAGGCATGGCTATCCTCGGTCGCGGCGATTGGGTCGTTTATTCGTGGTAGTGGTGTAATGCAGACTGCTATGGATGTCGTAGCACTCGGACATGTGTCGATGAAAGACGGCAGCACATCTTTCGATACTAGATATTGCGACAGATTTGATAAGCGTGTGCTTTGCAATATTGAGCCGGGCTTTGTTTGCCTGTTAGTATCGTCTCTCGTTGAAGTTATATGCCCTTTCTAGTAACCCACACTGCTTCAAGAGCCTACAGCCGACGCGGCAGTGGCTCATTCGGCGTACACCCACTTCGCAGATAACCTCTACTTCCCACGAGCGTCTCTGGAAGCTCCATATCCATTGAGTGGGAGCGTTGTTGTCGTGTTTATCACAAGTCACCGTATATATACTAGCACCATTCGTGACAGTATACCACGGAGAAAGTGTAGATATGTCGTGGTGTATATACTACATGTGCGCCAGTTTGTTAGTCTGCCTCGTCAACCCAGAGAGCGTTATAGTCTGGGGGAATCCAATACTCGCAGCAAGGACCGTAGTTGACTCACCACATTGTAGTGTCGTATGTGTAGATGCTGTTTCCTGGGCCTGTAAATCTGAGAATGTCTCGATTCGTGTAGGTTTTGCCCTTTCCGGATGTGGAATGTGCGTCGTTGCCCTCGCCGAACAAATCGTTTTCGTAGAAGGGGAAGTTTGGACTGATGGTGTTGTCTATCTCCCAGCAAACATCGTACACTGTGAACCCTAGATCAGTCTCTTGCTTGCTAGGTGGATGTGTGGGGAATCCGTACATTACATCGCTAGCATCCTGATCTGAGTCCGCGTTTAGCGCTGACATCTGCCACTGCATGAAGAGCCTGTTGGGCACAGCAGGATAGGTAGTAATGCATGAGTTTTCATTTTCCTGCATTCACATGATCCACTTCGCATACACGAAACAACGGTACTATACACTATTCTCAGCGAAATGGAGAAACACAAACAACAAACTTGAAGCATCACACACCGAGCAATCGTGGCGGAGCAGATTTAAATCGCTAAACTCCTTGTCATGCTCAGTTTGTCGGTGTTTACTATTTATCTCATTTATCGTTGCGATATATACTCAAGTTCAGAAAGTCAAAAACACACCTGTCTATATTCGTGTGATGAAAAAGGAAGAAAGGATCGTTGATGGAAGTAGCAGCGTCTCGGAAATCGCCATTGACCCCCAAGGTACTCCTTGAACCAATCTGAAATGAACAAGCCAAAAAATATTTCATTAGTATTTGAAGGGGTGGACACTATACAATGATGCACTGCTATATCGAAATTAGTATCTTCAGTATGTGTGTGCGCTTGCGTAGATCATTTATGATGTAGTTGTGCTCGTGTTAAATTGTGTACGTTTGCATCGTGAGCCAGGTACGATCTGGTTGTGTATATCATTATATTCATGGAATTTTGGTAGTAGAAAGTTCCCGCATACGTATACATGCCGTGAGCTCGTATAGTACACCTGCCATTGTACGAGGTTGCGATATCAGAGAACATATCTGGCTTGCGAATTCTTAAAAATATCACTCCACCTTTGTTTCCACTTACGTACATTGTGAAATGTGTATCTAACGCAGATGTTTCACATTGTGTGAATTTCCTATCAATATTCCTTATCAATATCCGTATACCAACTGCCCACTTTAGTGAGACATGCGCATAAACACACAAAGCTTGCAAGAAAAATACCCGATAGGGTTCAAGCCGACCACATAAAGGCATAAAGACCAGTACAAGAGGCTTGAACAACAATTATAATACGGACATCAAGACTGCCAAGTTTCATAACATACCTTGAGGTGGGCCTGTGAGTGTATGAAGCGAACGGTTTTCTTCTCCCCATCCTTGTAGTAAAAGCCAGCAGGTGGTCCATCAACTTCGTTCGAAACGTCTTCAGCATCCACACAATTCACAAAGTGCTCAATATCGGCCACATAATCGAAACTCGAGCAGATATCATTGTCTTCCTTTGTTCCCTCAATCGTCTCGTCCATCTCGTAATTTGTGTAACTCAGCGTGCCTTTGGGAAATCGGGTCAGATAAGGACTATCTAGCTCATTACTACCTCGCCTATTGTAGCCTGTTGTGCTGCTGCCACTGTATATATGCTGAAGTAGTCCATACTCTTTTTTGTCGAATTTAGTGACCGGCCAATAAGCGAATGCACCATCAGTGACTGCATAGTCCATCTCTTCGTTTCCCGTGTAGGACCCCAAGTAAGTATCTGAAAAGATATACTCATCGTCTCCTTCTCTGTACCTGCCACCATGACCCGCGTCCAAGGTTAGATCCCAGTACGGGAGAGCTTTGAATTCCGGGTTAATAGACAGAAGAATGTTTTCTGTTTCTAACATGAGCGCTCTGTGGTACGTAATAAAACACGGACCATAGTGTCCTTGGTCACCGCTGGGGTCTTCTGCTGCGACAGCATGTTTAGCCACCAGGTAGTCCCATGTGCGAAAGGCAGAACCGTACTTTTCTTGACCTGACGTACGCCGAAAATGAGAATAAATAATTAGGCATATCGATCAAGGACAGAAAGAAATAGTGCCTAGCCCAAACTGAGCTCTACCAGACCAAATAAAGTGTTATGAACATGAATATGGTACCTTCTTTGGTAGACAGGTTACGCATCTCCCACATTGCCTCGAATAGAGCCAACCTTTCGGATTCCGTGAGATCCCGTATCTCCCTGCGAACGCGTCTTCCAGGCTCACTCGCCTGTCGTGGCGAAGACAGTGCGCTTACCAGGCAGAAAGAGCATACTAGCACATTCATCAAGCTGAAAACCTTCATGCTAAATACTTTAAAAAATATGCTCGTCGAATTGTACAGATAATTCACAATGAGGTCAATAGAAAGTGTGCTGCGTGCTGATATACGACTTTTTCAAAACAAACTGTTCACGCGAACGCCGAACTGTTCTATTTAAATCTGTACGTATTTATTGTTGCCTCCGGTGCTGCGGTGCGATGATGCGGGGGCCGGGGCTGGTCGCACTTTATTCTAATTCCAATAAAATATTGTCCGGGAGTCTCGATTTTGTTTTGAAATTAAAAATTCGGCAGACACTGCGCGCAAGGCTAAGGACACTAATACATTTTGTTTTGAAATTAATAAATATTAAGCGACAGCTGTGGCAAACTCCATGTAACTATTTATTAGTAAATATTTGTCAGTGATTTTTTTTGTATTTTTAAACAAAAACATTCAAAAAGAAAACTATTTACTCATTCAGTGTCAGTGTGTCACGCTGCTGGGGATCTATTTTAGTATTTTTGTTTGTTTTTTAAAATTTAGGACTGTATGTACAATTTACATACTGTCTGAGTAACTGGAGCCCTGAGCCCTGAGCCCTGAGCCCTGAGCCCTGAGGGGCATATATTTTTTAGAAAACATCGCTTCACAAGACTTATCAGTGACATCACACTGCACATTTTTTTACAAATACAAGGGATGAATATTCTCTAAATACAATATTAACATTTTACTGGGATATATATATACTTTATTGTTTTTAAAAAATAAATTCTACATTTCGTTTTATTGGATCGGTTTTGTTTTGTTTTGTTTTTGTTTTTGCTTAAAAAAAATATGGTCAGTAAATACTTATGTAAACAAATACATAATATTAATATTATTTTCTCAATAAAAACACGCATGTCTGTAAATGTACAGTGGGTCCTAACAACTTAACAACTTATCCACTTTTTAGCTGTCCACTTTGATAGATCTCCTTTTCATTCGCATAGCGTGTTTTTTTTTATCCTAGTATTAATGGCTCATACAACATTAGTGTTCTCTACCAAAAACTACTTCAATTGGTCTGAAAATAATATTATACGCTTGATATCAATCAAACTCGTCTTATTTCTATCGTATACTGTATAGGCACGCAGCTATAGCTACAGACGTTTGGTTTCTTTATCACAAAAGCTAGTATTTAATGGCTTATAAATTCGTGTTATCTACAAAAGATTACTTCAATTGGTCTGAATACAATATTATACGCTTGATATCAATCAAACTCTTCTTAGTTCTATCGTATACTGTATAGGCACGCAGCTATAGCTACAGACGTTTGGTTTCTTTATCACAAAATCTAGTATTTAATGGCTTATAAATTCGTGTTCTCTACAAAAGATTACTTCAATTGGTTTGAAAACAATATTATACGCTTGATATCAATCAAACTCTTCTTATTTCTATCGTATACTGTATAGGCACGCAGCTATAGCTACAGACGTTTGGTTTCTTTATTACAAAATCTAGTATTTAATGGCTTATAAATTCGTGTTCTCTACAAAAGATTACTTCAATTGGTCTGAAAACAATACTATACGCTTGATATCAATCAAACTCTTCTTATTTCTATCGTATACTGTATAGGCACGCAGCTATAGCTACAGACGTTTGGTTTCTTTATCACAAAATCTAGTATTTAATGGCTTATAAATTCGTGTTCTCTACAAAAGATTACTTCAATTGGTCTGAAAACAATATTGAACACATAAAATAAATCAAACCCTCTCTTATTTCTATCATTTATCACAAAAACACGGTATTTCGGAATGTTTTAAACAAATTTACGCACACAGCTTATGATATACGCAAAGCTACATACTTAAAACCAAGACTAGCGCAACTAAACGCAAATATAAAAAGTGATACCTCGATAAGACCTCACAAATCCTCACTATGATACGTCCATTATGGTGTATTTCTGGCCTGGGGAGATTAATGGTTCATTTATAACATAACACATGATCCGATCAGCCGAAAACCTCTCGGTCAATCAGATTACCGCTAGAGGTGTTCACTCGATAGATGTCTCAATTCTTCCCTGTGACGGTCAGGGACAAGTCGCGACTCGCGAGGAGTCTAGGACCCACGGCCACAATGATCTGATCTGGTATGCGACAACGACACATCTCAAAGACATTGGTGTCGTTTATCAAAACGACATGTCGCATCGAAACTGGTTGTTTATGTAACGACATGTCGCATTCATAAACGACATGTTTCGCGTTCATAAACGACGTGTCGCAGATGAAAACGACATGTCGGTTGACAGTTATGGTGTGACGGTTAGTATTTCAAGTGTTTGGAGACAGTAGAGATGTCAATTTTGTGGTGTGACGGTTGGTACTTTTGTCCTTGAAGTAACTGGCAGAAGGGCACGTCTGTTTTATCATTGTATCTGATGTTAAAGTTGAAGTAACACTGACGTAGTGATACTATGATAGACCGTGATATACACTTAATAACTATAGAATAATCACACCACATAGCTACACACATATACAGTTTATCAAAATATACTAAAAAATACTAATGTCAGCAAGGCCAAGTAGCAACTGAAACTCGACATACTAGCCCGCCCAACAAATAAAGGCGGTCGAACACGCAAATATGATATGATTAGCTGTCTTTAATATACGGGAATATCATTGAAACGTTGTTAAATGTTAAGATTAGGAACATATATAAAAAGGAAAATAGGGTCTGTCGAAATGATCAAATACGACCGTTGAGACCAATGCGACAACGACACGTCGCATTAATATTAGTGTCGTTTTCTAAAACGACACGTTTCATTCATTGCGACACGTGTCGTTTACCAGATCAGACTATGATACATATACAGAATTTAAAATTTAAAATATGTTGTTCGTTTCTTTTTTTAAATCAATTCAGCTCTACTACTCTACTCTCTGCTCTAGAGAGCGAAAGAGATCATATTGTGTCTCAGAGACTCAAGAGACAGAGACATATTCAATGGTTCATAATCATAGCTCAGCTCAATAGTTAATACGTGAAGATATGTACGTTCCATTTCAGAAAGCTATGTAGGACTGGAGGGACATATATACGGTCAACGTAAATGCACGTCTGCGACCACTATGACTGCGGCTCTCGAGTCTCGGCTGTGATGTAAAACGTTTTTTGGTGTCAAATTGAAATATGATAATATCCAAATATTTAAACTGATCGGGATGAGACTTGAGACTTGAGACTGGAGACTGTTGAGAGTGGTCAATGACAGTGGTGACTGGTGGTGAGTGGTGAGTCTGTCGGTCTGGTGCAGCCGCTCTGCTAGAGTCGGTAGTTCTGTAGCTTCTGTTACTCTGACACTTCCCGAGGGCCGGTCCACCGGTGCCATTGGTGTCCATTGTACATTGTGCGCCCCCATCCCCCGAGGAGAGAATGCTCGATTGCTCTCTGCAGCGGCTGCACTCTGGCTGATTTTTTTTTTGATTTTTTGACTTTTTCAAAATTGGGACTATTTGTATTTATTGGTTTTTACCGCTTACGTCTATAAATCTGATCGAGCTAAACAAAATAGATTTATGTATGTAACAAAATTGAAGAGTTGACACTTGATATATACATCAATAAAATTAATAAATAATAAATAATAATGCACTCTAGTCTGACTCCCTGAGATAAAATATCTTAAATCTACAACATTCATATGCCACTACGTCACCAGGAAGCACTACATACTGCAGTCTTCAGAGTTCACTCGACTACAGTAGCACAGTCGTGAGTCGCGAGTCGTGAACTCGTGACTCGTTCGTGACTTGTGATTAAACCCAAAAGTCCTAAAATAGAAAACTATCAACTTCTTCGAATAAAAATGCTCTCGAATTTCTAGACAAGTTCTGTTTACTTTATTTTTATTTGTTTTTAAAATCAAAACAAAAACAAAATAGATATATATAAAACTAAATTTTGAGGCCATGTATGATGATGATGATGGCCAATTGGCCATGTGCTTTTTTGATCTCAGTGCTTTTTTGATCTCAATCAGACAATCACACACAGGCTCTCAGCGGTCGCTAAAATAAAACACGGCTGGGACGCCGGGAGGATTGAAGGCGTATATTCATAGCGGTAATTTATCTGTTCATATTGACATTCACGCTTTTTTTTCTTTTTTCTTTTTTTAAATGCATCTATTTTTTTTCTATTTTCTTTATAAAACAAATGCAAAACAATATATATTTTTCTAAAAATAAATAGCACCAGTGCTTCGAATTTCCTCTCGGTTGTATGGGTTTTTTTTAAATAAACTTTTTATGTAATTATATACAGTATTTCCTTCTTCTTTTTTATGCCTCTTGTATGTACTATGCAAATTTTGTTTTTGTTTTTAAAAAACAACAAAAAGGTAGAAGAACTGTAGAGGTCACGGACTCACGTGGGCTCCACGCTTGACGCTTGACGGTCAATCACGTCTCACTAAGTCCTCGGCAGGGCAGTCCAGCACACACGCACACACACATACACATGCACACCCTGAGGGCCAGGCCCAAGGTCAAGCTCAAGGGGGATCATATGACCCAGGGTTCAATACTGCTTGTGCGGGTGCAGGTACTTATGCACATCCAACAGCGAAGTGAAACGACATAATAGAGCTTGCGCGAAGGAGCAGGCAGTCTGGTAGATGATCGCGGGTGTGGGTGGAGGGCAGTGTGCAAGCGTGTATGGGTGTGATAGTTTGCGTGTAGTTATCTGATTGGTCTTCTTGGTAGGAGCGTGTAGAGTCTTGGTATGGACGTGTGGCTATCTGAAAACAGTCTCAGTACAAGAGTGTAGTGTGGGTACGCATATATCATAAAGCCATAGGTAAGAGATATTGTCGATGTATTGTTTCGTGTTGATTTGTTTGTGTCTGTGAAAGTGTCGATGTCGATTTCTTCAAAGTGTGTTGGTTTCGTCAGTGCGGTGGGAGTTACCTATGAAAAGTTCTAGGGCTCTGTGGATGTGCTCGTGTTTGTGATTGGGAATCCTGACCAGCGCTTATACAACCATATTGTTTGTGTGTACATGTAAAAGTATCTGACTGTGTAAATGCAGAGTACCTGGCTCGTTGAGTGTGTACAAGATTGTGGGTGATGATGTATACCAAAGGCTGTCTTGGCAAGCTGTTAATCAGAGATTGTGAGATGATGTGCATGTCATAGCTGGGTGACAAATGAAAGCTTACATACGAGAATACATTATTTATCAGACACACTAATATATATCTCTGGTCTCTTCTGTGTAATCAGAAACTGAAGAGCAAAGGAGGAAACAAGAAATGGCCGCGGCCCGAGAAAAGGTGAAAGGATATGCTATGTTGTATTTGAATAGCCTTGGGAACGTCATCGAGGATCGGTTCGATTTACGTAGATAAAATCATTCACTATTGTTTTCTTTCCGACTTTTCGAGAAAGAAAAGTTCCTGTACACATTCTGAGTGATGTCTGTCTCTCTCGATCATCCTTCCCCACCCATTTATAGGCAAACCTGTCTGGCCTGCGGGACGTACAGACCTTCACAATTTTGTCTAAGTTAGTCGTTAAGAGACAAGCTAGTAGTCATAAGTTAAGATTATGACCAAGAAAGGCAACACTCCTTCTAAGAAGGGTTTTAAAAATGTTTGCAGACATGCCTAACGTGCAAGTCTATATAGATGACATAGTCATCTTTTCTAAGACTACAGGCGAACACGCCGCATTAGTCAGACAAGTCCTTAAGAGACTCAATGAGCAAAACTTCAAGATTAACGAGAAGAAATGCCACTTCGCAATGAGCAAAATACAGCTCTATATATCTGGGGGAAGGTATTAAGATCGACCCCGGTAAGGTAGAACACCTGTTAGATTAGCGAACACCAACTACAGGAAGAGATGTTAACAGCATGTGTGAGTTTGTAAACTTCTTTTCAGATGGAGTACCACACTTAGCTGACTACCTTAAACTTTTTGGACACTTAAGATGTCATAAAGGCAAACTAGGAGACTTGTGGACTAAAGAGTGTGATGACGCATTCAAAGCGCTCAAACACGCAGTCCAACAAGCCTCAGTTGTACAAGGGCCAGTCGATGGCGTGCCGTTTAAAATAGCAACGGACGCATCAGGCTTAGCCTTAGGGATAATATTATTTATTTCAAAAATGGCAAGTATGTATGGTACAATGTATGAACATATGGTATGGCTCTCATAGTCGCTGTAGTGGTTCAGGAAAGATTGATGGGGAAAAGTGGTCAGTAAATTCCCATTTGAAGCTTGGGCCAAGTGAGTCGACAATGGACGATATGTGCTGAGTCAATTCGGGCCGGTATTGACAAAAAACGTTACTATCGAATGTTCCATATATTCTCTTGCTGACCTACTAAGTAGAGTACTCATCTCTGTGGTACGGATCGGGTCTGCGCCGTGTAGTGCCGCGGAATGGGTTAGTGCAGAGTACGAAATACCGAGAAGGACCAGGTTATCCGTCATAATCCGGTCGAGAAGCGAGGATGGGGGTAAGCCAATGCCGCACCAGACCACGGATGAATTCGGTATGTGTTTCCTGGCCTGGATCGGAAGTATCATAGTGAGGAGTATTATATCAGGCTATAGATAACAAACCTAGGTATATACAATTCTTTAGTCGAGCAATGAATGCTTCACAGTTGAATTATCCAACTGTTAAACAAGAGCTATTCGCCATAGCGGCAGCTCTAACACACTTCCGAGATTACTTATACGGAACAGCATTTACGCTGATGTGTGATCAGAAATCTCTTCAATATATGAAAGAGATGAAACCCGGCTCGCAATTACTGAGTCGCTGGCATGATACAATATCAAAGTTTCATTTTGATAAAAAAACATCTGCCAGGTATACATAACTATTTACCGGATATGTTATCACGCTTCGTACCGGACTTTAATAAATCCGTACGTGAGTTACTAGCCACTGACTGGAAGTGTAATCCCAGGTGGTTTGATCTAGCTCAAAAGATATATGGGCCACATACCATAGATATGTTTGCTGCACATCATAATGCACAACTATCGAATTACAGGACTTTAAATCATCCTATAGGAGACGCCTTTCAAATAGACCTCTCCCAACATAATGCGTGGGCTAATCCACCATGGCAGTTAATTGCCCAGCTATTAAATTATGTTCATATACATAAAGCTACCATCACGCTGTGTTGCCCAATATAGAGTAAAGATCCATGGCTCAATAAATTGATCAGCATGATTCAATGCGAGCCAATATATTTAAATAGGGAAGTAGATACTTTCCTATATTAGGGTACCCGAGCCGTCCAGAAGACGCCCTGGATACATACTATTATATGTCGTATAGGTCCCATTGGAACAACCAACTGGACTCCTTCTAAGATCTTCCTTAACAAGGTCAAAGAATCAGAGATTGCACTCTCTACCCAATTGAACGTTAAGCAGTTCAAAGGCAACACAGCATTTAACGTCTGTGCACAAGAAATACAATCTACTAATGACACTGTTAAGAAGCGTCAGTCTCTAGCTAGGACTCTGTTTAATAACATAAAGCCCAAGCCCGAGGTCTTTCAAACCTTATTTTTAAAGGGATTAATGAAAGACAATCCTGAAGCGTATACACATATAATGCGACTATATAATAAGTCAGGTGTATCTAACGCACATGAGCGCGATTATGACGCTCATGCAAAAACAGGACAGGTGTCTGAAAACACCACAGACTTAGAGACCACGCAAGTGGATTCTCAACACCCTACCTTTATTCTGGAAGAGCAGAATGATGAAAACATTCTTGCTTGGCTGAAGCAACACCATAAGCTGAAGCACCAGAACGTAGTAGAAGCACTTAAAGATGCTAATCGACATGGGATCGCGCACCCTAAACTGGCAACTTTAGTTGACAGAGTATATCAGTCATACACAGACTGTGATCTCAATCAGATCAAGCGCTATGGTTTTGCACCGCTTAAGAGTGTGACTGAAGATGTTCCATGGTGCAGGGTCATCATTGATCTGGTTGACCTGCCCACGTCCGAGCACACAGGTGACCGTTACGTATGCCACTTCTTTGATATGGTGTCACGGTTTAACTTGCTATATCCATTAAAGGATAAGAATACGCAGACCGTGGCAGAATTATGTTGCCAAGTCTTTGCTGACCACGGGTGGCCGGGTATTATGTGCACTGATAACGGTAGTGAGTTCTGCGATGACGTTATGGAATCACTAGTACTCGTATCAGGCATATGCCATAAGAGAGGTGTGCCATATAAGCCGCAAACGCAAGGCGCGAATGAAACGCGCCTTAGAAGACTTAAGTTCTTCTTGCGTACTGCATTAACGGATGATGCAGATGGTTGGCCGTACCACCTTCAGTGGGTACAAACACAAATGAACGAGTGTGCTGATCCGGTTACAGGAACTACACCCGCTCACTATTTTCGTGGCAGATATAGTGAGTTACAAATCCCTTTTAACAAGGACGAACCCGATCACCATGAGTTACCATGGTTAGAGAAGGTCCAACGTATTTATAACGTTGTATATCCTTGCTTGCGAGAAATACGCAATATAGCCTTATTAAAAAGGCAAAAGCGTTGGAACACTACCAAGAAGATTGCAGAGTATCAGGTTGGTGACAGAGTTAACATCCGTCAACGTAATTCCGATACTACTGTATTAACATCTAAATGGATAGGTCCATACATAATCTCTGTAGCAGACACTAAAAGTGGAACTTACGAGGTAAATAACCCCGATGGTTCTAGTGCGCTTAATATAGGCACAAGTCGTATTCCGACTACAGAGATTATACTCGCAAGAAGACATGACTCTAATGCCCCTCTTGATCGTTCTGAATTTAAAGACATTATATGGAGAACGGATAAGGGAGGCTATACATACTATCGTACACGCTTTATAGACGGTACAATAGCTGAGTTGACTTCAGATGCTTTCTATATCCAAGACTATTTAAAAGCCTTTAATCGAAAATGGTGTAAACGCCTGCATAAGTCACAAGCTGAAAAAGATAGCATGTTTCCATCGTCTGAAGGAACGGAAGTTAAAACTTATCCGCCTACAGCATTTATCCCGAGCCTTACTGCTCATCCTTCATATGTACTTAAGACACTGAAGAGTAAGGAACGTCCAGTCGACCACCATGGACCTACTGGGCCTAAGCCCAAAACTCACATAGTAACCGAGAACACTTAACTTCTCCGCCTGAGAAACATTAACTATATGTTATGCTACTTAATGTTTCGACCCGTTTTTCCTTTCTCCCTTTTTGACCCATAATCAGCTTGAGTGAGCAACTTGCTTCTCTTGGGTCTCAAAGCTGGGTGGGGGCTGCGTAGTAAGCCGGGCCTCCACATTAGACTCTATGTATAAACGTACTCTTAAGCAGTACGCAAATTATAAACGTACTCTTAATAGTACGAGGAACTTAAGATTCCTAAATGTACTCTTAATAGTACGAGGAACTTAAGTCTCCTAAATGTGCTCTTAATAGCACGAGGAACTTAAGTTTCCTAAAATGGTTTTTAATTGTTTAATTAATTAAACCTTTTCCATTTAACATATCAGATATTTGGATGAGGCCATTAAAAGGCCTCAGTAAAATGCCAAACATAAAAGAGTTGGTCTAGTTCTATTAATAGAGCTTTATTTACTTTCCAATTTTATTTATATCTGAATACTTTGGTAGCGAGATGGCTCAACCGAATATAGGTTTCTAGGGACTATTAACGTTACCTAGTTGATCCTCTGATAAGCCAACCAGATGTGCCAGTCTGATGAAGGCTAAGTCGGTAATTCTTGATAGTGGCAAGTTATTGGTTAAGACAATAACTAAAGACGTCAAGAGTATTTTTATTTATATTTATTTTTTCTAAAGATAGGATTTTATGAGTCTATCGGATTCGCCTCAGAATAGAGCGACAACGAAACACTAAATAAAATCCCTTCGGCGGAAACAGTACTGAGAGGATTATATATAGGCAATGTCTCAGCCTCACAATCCCTCAGAGTATTGCTGTTTTCACGAGGCAAACCTAACTTTATTTAACTTCTCATTTCGTTTATTTATATCGATATTTACACGATATATAGAATTTACCTCCGCGTTTATTTATTCTAAGGCATTAGTATCGCCTTTATTAGACCGAATCTTACAATGTAAGGTTTTATGTGTACTTGGTAGTTGGATGTAGAGTGGCTATAATTGAAGCTAACTCGCTCATAACCTACGCGTGTACAGTTGGATGGTAAAGGGCGCATTTTACTTAATATGGTATTTTGTGGTTTGATGTATGGCTGCGGTGCTAGGCTTAGAAGTAGTTTACCAAGTTGATAGTGGTCCTTTTTTCTTAGTGTATTGGTAGCTGAGGAAGGGTGTGTTTTATATGAGGTGATCAACTCTTTAGTTTTCTAAGGGCATCAAAGTGGCGTTTAGCTAATGGTTTGCGTGTACATGATGTCTGGTGCAGGTGTGTGTGATTGGGCATAGGGGTAGTTTGTATCCGCCTAACTGCATTCATGAGGTGATATGTGTGTATACAGGGTACTGGTACATATTCTGAGTGTTCTTAATCCGGAATTTCCCGGAATTTCTAGCGACTGTGACTTGTCTGTATAGTCGAGTTCAATCGTTTCCGTCTTGTATGTTGGATTGTTCTTTCCCCTTTATCTTGTTCTCTTACTTACTATTTGGTCGTCGTAACCCTTCTCTTCTTCCACTAAAATCGTGTATATCTTATGGTCAATTTAATTCATTTACAGTTAAGAACGAAGAGGCGCGATGGACAAGATCCGAGCGGAACACTATTATAGCTCAGATTCGCCTGAGGGATATATCTGTTCCGCTATATAATCACTGCGGCATAATTGTATGTTGCATGTATCTGCACATACTGTATCTTCATATTCGTACATTTTCACATAGTTACATGAAGATTCACATATGGAAATACTTCCGATTTATTTGCGCATTTTTCATGTACCTTGCTGGTTTAAATTTAAAATACATCAATAATACATTTCATATACATGTGTTGTCCTTCGCATCTATTTGTATATGTATATCTCCGTATATTTGCGTATATATGCATATAAATTTATGTATGCTCATTCTGGCCCGTGCATTTGGTCTGTTTTTGTGATTACGCATACAATGTTGATATGTTCGGAACAAACTACTGCAGCCTTAAAGTAGAGCAGGAATACTGTATCCTTTCAATTTTTTCTTGCGATCACCTATCACGCACACCTTGCACCAATCAGTTTGACTGTTCATTCCTTATTCATATTATGATGCTACTTTCCTATCACTTCTATATTCATAGTGTACGGCCAATAATGAAGATGACATGACTGTGATTAAGAAGAAGATCAGGAAAGCAATGCTACGCTGGCACCCGGACAAATTCATCAATAATTTTGGCAGCAAGTTCTTCGAACCCGAGAGGTGTGTACATCGTAGTCTGTGTGTGTGTGTACCACGAAGGGACTACTGAATACCGGGTATACGTTTTGTGTGGACGGGGAAGTGTTCAAGCTCATGGGGACGGTGTGTTTATAAAATTCTTGGATTATTCACATGCGATGTGCGTGAAGACTGGCGTTGTCGAGGCTGTGGTAATCATGAGCTGCAACAAAATCTACATGTGATCTGGGGCGCTGAATTAATTGGAGACACCAGTTACAGGACGAGAGGGTTGTTGCCTATCTCTTGCTTTCTTATATTTGGTTCTGGCTTTCAAGCATCGCAAGGGGTTTTTTCAACGGTTCTTTGTACCTTTATTTTATGCGATATCTGTATGACACTCAGATGGACACTCAGATACGCACACAATCGTATGGGTGTGTGACAGCATTACTCACGGAACATTTGTTCGAATAATCTTCTGCAGAGACGATATAATTAAGGAAGTGAATAGGGTGTCGCATATGGTCAATAAGGACAAAGAACGATTGGAGAATACAAGCTATGCAGGCAACTTTCCTTGGCGCTATCGATATCGTTAGCTAAAAGAATATATAAAACAAACAAAATATAAATATGAATCCCAAGTCAGAACCAGGATGAGTAACAGTCCTCGGAATCATGCCGAGGTCGAGAGTGAGTTGGGCCGGCTGTGATCGAGTTTTGTCCAGATCAGTTACCACTTTTGACCTGTTCCGTTACTGCTCCAATGAATCCGACTTTCTCTAACGCGTTCTTCTGATTGGTCACTGGTGTATGAAGATTAAAAAAAATGCGACAAACATTCTCATCAAAGCGCATACATGTACACCGTCAATCCTAGCACTTATGCCCTGCGGAAAAACCGGCAGGACAACAGATGGCTTTTGACGTTGTTCATAAAAATATTTGATCCCTTTTTTTCTTAGCTTGTTCTATTAGAGCGAGTCTAAACGATTTAATATTTTCATTTTTGTAAAACCCTCTTGCCGAGGATAAACCAGATAACCCGTTGGCGGGTTTTGGGCGCCCATCTTTCGTGTGGGTGAAAACCCTCGTCGTTACTCCTAAGTGGTTTTGGCGCACCACTTTCGTGTGAGCCAACGAGATCAGCTTTAGTCGTCGGCCGGACTATAAATAGCTACAACGGTCGTTCACAGTGTCACTTCTTTGCTGCGTAACATGCGACCGACCTTAGTAGAATAAACCTAGACTCGGACTTACGTGTGCTTCATCAACGCTTCTTTGGGCCTTTACAATTGTACTAAAGGTCGCTGTGCTACTTACAGCAATACGAGAACCTTGGATCTTGCTGATTGCCATCATGGTACGTAACAATAACAACAACAATTCTACTCAGCAATCTTAACCAAACCCTTGGGCCCAAATAATCAAAATCTGAACCACAAAAACCAGAAATTATGTGTACACAAGACGGGGATATTTCATCCGAAACTTAAAAGAATTGAAATCTCAACCGAAACCTTATAACGTAAATTAATTTCAATATTGTGGCTAAGGGAGGCTTTATAACCCCGGTTGAGCACCTCCAACCAAAAGAGCTAGGATTTTACACGCAACAGGAACTAAAGAATCGGCATTAATGTCTGTCAAGCATCCATTTGCCGTATTTAGACTAGTATGGCAATCTAGTTTAATGTCAGTAAATAAGGTATATGCTGCTGTACGTAGTACGGGAGAGATTATTTGAAAGGTGGTAATATATCCGATAAGTACTACCTTACAAGCTGTCTATTTATAGACTCGGAAGGTAAATAGTTCTCCATCACAACTGGAGACCCTGCTTCTATAAACTATATATCCGTTATACGGTTCAGGCGTATCAATCTACATAACGTGCTGTGCAAATGTAGAACCAGTCACGCGGGAGAAGAGTTTTCACCATACCTGGCGTGACTACATTTGTCAGACCGAGGCCTGTCAATGCATCACGGCCGACCAACC
>NW_014040540.1:120824-130884 GCF_001186125.1 Sphaeroforma arctica JP610
GCCAAGTGATTTTTAGTAACTTATTCTTGGCGTTTTCTTGTCATTGTTGTCGTTGCCGTTTGGCTAAACCCAAAAGAGACGTGATTTGATTGATACGAGTAGCTCAATATTTGGTCGTCCAATTCAAAATGCATCCCCTTTAACCATATTATGCGCTTGCTTCATCTAGCTGCCCGGTGCATCTTGACATTCAATCGCATGAATAAGCTATTTGAACTTTCCGGAGGTCTATAAAGTCCAGACCATTGCGACGAGGGTTTTTACGAGCCACTACTCTCGACTCAGAACTAGCCATTATTGATCCTACTTCTTAAGCTACGATACACTATTACTGGAAGTGTTACTCTAAAGCTTGGTTATATGTGCACAAATTAATACGTGTTTTGTATGTGATTCGGGTCACTTCTACTAAACAGTATGAGCCCGCCAACATTGATACTAATTGTCTGGGCGGAGACATTAAAAGAGAGGCGGTCTATTCTCTCTCAAAATTTTGTTGCCCGGGTCTATATCCGTTGGACAAAGTCAAGAAGTGCTTAGGTTAGGGAAGCCGCCGGTGAAGATAATCCCTTCCACCTCGCCCCCATGAGACGAGACGCCACATGGACAGCAGCTAACGCGTGTACTTAATTCCTAGCTCTCCCCATGCCAACCACGGATCGAAGATTTTACAGAAAGTATGTAACAAGCCGAGGGCAATGCCGGTTTGGCAACAAAAATATTCAAGCATGACGAAGCCAATATGTGTTTATTTTGGTTAGGCACTATGAGGCAAGATGGATTGTGAGCTGTGTGTGATCCAGTTTGAAAAGACCATGGCGAGCACGATGTTCATCAAGGACATAGGCAGGTTTCCTTCTGTATATAGATCTGATCGCAAGAGTCAAACCCACCCCCCCCCCCCCCCGACCCCGATAGATACCGAAAGTAAAGTAAGGCTATCTAAACCATTTACAGAGTTTTGAAGAAAAAAATTATGGTACGAAGAGGGACAGCAAAGCTATACACCACCACCTTATAAATATAGAAATTGAAAATGGCAAAATCTGCAATGACGAAACTGGAGACGTGGTAGAAGCAAAGTAAAATGATCGTACATATCATCTCAATAGACCCCCGCCCGGAGATATTGGTTTGTTATGATAACACTGAATAAAAAAATCCAGTGTCACACTGCAAACTTTGACATAATTATCATAAGTTCTACAATAATTAAAGTCAGTTAGGATTTAGCTGTGATAACTCGTGTACGAATAATTGGGACCATTATTGCAATATTTGATATACATGGCTACATAGATTCGGCAAGAAAGCGCACAACGTCAGAGTGCATGTTACTGATGCGAGACTATCTATTCTATTTCTATACGTCCAACTTCATACGTTCAGTTATTCCGTCATTCGCAGTTAATTTTATATATGATAATGCTTTGGTACATTTCGGCACACTGTGGTTGAACTGGGTACGCTTCATTGTTATATCTCATTTTCATTCAGCTTAATTCTTTGTATAATGACATTCAATCGCTCATTGAGATAAGGTTCGGATCTGGACTAAAAATGAGGAACTGCGCCTTGAGACACAACCAAGATACATTTTAGCTGTCAGTGTTTCTCTTCCCAGATTATTTTTTACCCTTTATTATTGCACCTGTTCTGCAATTTTGTCCGGGGTGATGACTGTGCTGCGCCTTGAGACACAACCACGATACATTTAAACTGTCAGAGTTTTTCTTTTCAGATTGATTCTCTGAATCTATCGTCGTACCTATTCTGCAGTTTTGTCCTGGGTGATGACTGTGCACTCCGCTTCATACTGAGGTCTAGACCTGCACATGTTCATTTAAGCACTGACTTATTGCCTCTAATACTCCATGCATATCTATTTATTGTTATATTCTTTGAAACAAGTTTTACATAATAATATAATCCAGACTCAAACTGTGTCGGCTTAAAGATGTATTTGAAAAGAACAAGCTGAGCGATAGGAATGTCATGAAGGGTCAGAGTACTAGCATTTACTACAGCTATCCACGGATTATTATGTTATATAGCTAATCTCGAAAGTGCACAAGATATGCGATTGATTGTTTCAGAGTGTCTACTGTACATTTTTCAGTTTGATTTTTCTTCGCCAATTATTCTCTGACTAAAAATACTGAGATTCATATAATCAAGAAGATATGTCTCCACTTATCATACATAGTTTGATCAGGCTACTATTTTTTACTGGTGTTTTCAATAATAGCTTTCTCTCGTTCTCTCGGCTAGGTATCCTCCGACTTTAAAACGAACCCTTAAATCGATTGAAGTGAATTGCGTACGAAGATATGCACTTCTGGTATCCACATCAGCCGTTTAATGCGATATATGGACTCTCGGAGCATTGCTTGTGCTGTTCGTGTAAAAGATGTACACCAATGATGTTTTTGGTGCCGCAAAAAAAATGCATTACCACGGCAAAAATACAGGAGATAGATATCTTTGTTTCGTTGATGAGCACGAACCAAGTCCACAGTGCGAACTTAGATCTATTTTTAGGTGTCACTGATAGCAATTCACAACAAATACTATTCAATATACCCAACAGTGCACAGGTACTAGCTAACTTCAAGATGTTCGTCGGAGCTTCAATCCAATTGTAACAAAACATAAATCTTCAGCGTTACAATACAATAGCGGTTACCCGTAGTTCTTGAACAACGATGTTTTGCAAGGGAATTTCCTATCAAACACATCATATCAGCAGTTTAATTTTATTCTCCGGCACTTGTTGATGAGGTTTCTCCCCTTCGTTCAAAGTGTACTAGTGCACTTGCCATGGCGTCAGGTTGTCAATTCTTGCGAACGAAGTTTTGTGAATCTTGATAGTTTTTTTCTTCTATTTTGTTGTTGCATCTTTCCCCGTACTAGTGTTTGTTCAAGATGTTCACACACGATGTACGACTGCGCTACTTCTACATCAAGAGACTATATTGTATCTGTTGTTTTAGATTGTATATAAGTATACTCAGAAAAAGGTCTCTACAGACCAAAACCGGTCAAAATTCGATTTTTTAAAGACAATTTCTGTTAGATTTGGCATGTTGAATTATCCAGTACAACTGAGCAGTCACAAATCGGCTCTGTGCTATGATTGTAACAAATACGTACATGTTCACATTGCTCGACTACCGCACTGACGGATGTCTCTTCCCTGTCTGTCCCGGTGGCCAAAAATTCACCACCAGCCACTTTGCCTGCATTCAGCAACTGATCCAATGCATCCTGGTAGGCCCAAAACTACCTCTCATTGGCCCTGATCTCCTCCAGCAACTACAGGAGCGCCACGACTTCCATGGTATCTGGACCCTCCACGAACACCTTGGATCTTTTCTCCAGCATGTAGAACCACCCCTGTACCCACACTCGTCTCTGACGTATCAAAAAATGTTTCCTATACCCCGGCTAATCACGCTGTTGAAGTACCACTTCCAAATTTCGGTCCAAACCAATTCATCGCGCCTGTTGGTTCGGCCTATGATACTTCCAATACAGGCAAACCAGCACATACCGAGTGCATCCGTGGTCTGGTGCGGCATCGGTTCACCCCCAACCTCGCTCCTCAACCGAATTATGACGGATAACCTGGTCCTACTTGGCATTTAGTACTCTGCACTAACCCATTCCACAGCACTACACGATAAAGACCCGATCCGAACCACAGAGGTGGGTACGCTATTTAGTAGGTTAGAAAGCGAATACGTGGCACACTCGATGGTGTCAGGGTTTTGTCAGCACCGGCCTGAATTGACCCAGCGCATATCCTCCATTGTCGACTCACTTGGTCCAAGCTTCAACAGGGAATTTACTGACCACTTTTTCCCATCGATCTTCCCCGAACCACTACAACGGCTATGAGAGCCATACCATATATACAAACATTGTAACTTGACTCCTTTGAAATAAATAATATTATCCCTAATGTCAACAGTAAAAAATACACATTTAAATTATATAGGTCCTTCAGAAGCATCACATGTTCTACATTTAGACGTTTGAACCTAACGATAGACACTGAGTTGACATTGCAAATGATAATAGAAAAATATATCTGATATATACGTATATGTCAAACTCATAAACCAATAAGCTGTAAAGGATATCGTGTGGGCACCAAATTATTGTGTAACTTTCTTATACTACCAGAATACAGAAGTCAATACCAGAGTGCTTAATGGTAATTTATTATATATTCGCCAAAGGACTGTCCTGTTCAAGCGCCATCGCTGTTTGTATACATCACAAATAAGTATATAGTTCAGAAAACCTCACATGCACGAATATATGCCACTGTCAAAATTAACAGGCACGACAGTCGATACGGACAACTAGAGACATATCCATCCTATGTATCATCGATACTATTCTGATTCGTTTTGAAAATTTTTATATATTGCCATGACGAATGTTTTGAATTGTGAGTGCTTAAGCGAAACAATCAATATAAGGCGAGATAGATAGTTCTATATTTGTTCTCTGTCAACCTGTACTTGCAGATACATCTTTGTATGCTATCGATACTTGCATGTAGATCTTCGATTTCAGATTACAATGTGTAAAGACATAACGCATTTGCGGGATCAAGATTTTGCAGATCAACTTTCTTCGTAGAGCGAGGCAAAACAATGCCTGTATCTATTGAACTCAACCTTGGCTGGCACAACAATGCGATCATTAGAGTTTGACGCCGCTCTTCGTTGTTCAAAGCAAGTTGAAAAGTGAACTCCAGCGTAAACAACGTAATTATTCATTGTGTCTGTGTTCTGTGTGTCGCAGCAGTACTGAATCAATATATTTACGACTAATTTTGTGGTGAATGTTTATTTACTGACTAATACCACGAAGGCACATAGAAAGCACTAGAAAATACCTATTTCCCTGTATTGAATTCGTTGTTGGTTAAGTTGGCTTGCATTTTTCGAATAACCTTTATTAGGTACATCCGTCACAATTTTCTACTGTCGGCGTTTTGCATTATCTACCGATAGATGACGTTTCTATTGCCAATATTGAGGCGTTTGAGCAAGGTTTGATGTGCTGTAGACCTGTAGCTCGATTCGGATGAGCAGCTTTGCATCTAAAGCGCACGTGCAAGGCCTAAACCAAAAACCTCTCGTGTTCTCGACATAATTTTATGCTCATCTCTACCCCTTATATCTCCTATTCGGTACCATTTAAGTATCATACAGATACTCTTATTCAACACTCCTGCAAGTTGTTTAGGAGTCATCTTTTAGCGGCAAATATCCGCCTATAGTTGTACGCGTGATCATCTCGTAGACTGACATGCCAAATGAATTGAAAGATATGCTAAAAATGTGATAATGTATATACAAGCGTTGATAAGCCGACAGAACAAGCATGTTCATTCACTCAAGAGGCATGAAGCTAAAGGCAAAATTGATATTTATTTGCTATGTAGGTGTCAGCGTAGAAGCTTCCGGGGATGAGGATGCAAATATGACCAATCTAATCTTTCTATTCGTAGCAATATACGAACGCGAAGAAAGCGGGCCAAATAGCAGAAAAGTCACGCCGTGTAACATCACAACTTTAAATCGAGAAAGAGTATAGTATTGGCGGAAAATTTCTATATAAAACTATTGGTGATTCAGAATATCAATATTTTCTAATTTTGTTTTCCAATTCAATTTTTGGTGTACTCTAGTAGGGACCTTAAGGAAATTCAGAAGAGGATCGCTTCTCATCTTGATGTTGCTTTGGATAGCTTGGTGCAACATACAATCCAAGGTTTCTGATGCATTACAAAGAACGCTTTTATGAAACAGTAGTGGATTGTCACAATTAAACGTTGGGGTATTATTTGCCGAATGCTCTCAAAAAGTAAAAAGTAAGTATATTCCTACAAGCTAGACAATGGTGCAGAAACTCAAAGAAGTTCCGTACCTCATGGCAAGAATTAAGATGGGGTGCAAGAGGATTTGATTGTCACGGGGAGCATTCGTTTACACGTGGATTAATGTTTAGTAAGCCTGTTTAATGTTTGCCTAGTTAGGCTAAAATAGAGAATACGTTGCCTAGAAAAACGCTGTTTGGACGATCCCTGAGTATGAGCTGCTCGACGATGTGTATGGTGGATACTGAATGGAACGGATCACACAAGATAAGTTTGAATTGTCCTATAGGCCTAATGCTATATATTACATATACGTGCCTAAATACAAGCGCAACGATATCAAAATATTTTATTCATGTCGCGAGCGTTTGTACAGTAAACAATACGTAATTATTTCGTTTTTTGCTTTTGAGACCGTGGTCCGGGTCAGCAAGCTATTGCGTGTATATATACCGCGAGGTGCGAAGAGATAGGAATGATGCACCATAGAAACAACATTTACTCGAGAAACAGCGAATAACAACTCAGCAAGCCTTATTCTGTAGCGAAATGCCTTTGTTTGAATTGAGGAGGAAATTATGGACGGGTGAATTATGTACCAGCACAGATATCAGAAAAAAAGTATTGGCCAAATGTGTATGGCTTGGTACACATGGCGCAGGCTCACTGGCCACCGCAACAACGTTTGGGGCTAAGGCACTCAAGTGGGAGATATATTTTCTCGTACCTCATCGCATATTAAAGCGGGGACCCTGACAGTGACTGGCGAAAGTTCGAATTATTAAATATAGGTTACACTGGCCTCTGAAGATTGCCACAGATTTTACATAATCTGCCACTGCAACCGCTGCTGGGTCTTGGTCCACTATTCAGGCGGCCGGTATGCAAAGGTTATAAAGGGTTTATACCAGGCTCAAACCATATTAATAGTGTAATTTTAATTGTAGCGAAAGACAGTACGATCGCTATCGCCCCATGGTCACGCTGCTGAGCTCTATGGTCGTACAGCGTTTCTCCTTTCAGATTCATATTAAGTCGTAATTTTACAACTTCACAAATGCCATGGCATTCTTTGTATAGTCAGAAATCCGTAGACATGCTTCCGCTCGAGCCTGTTATGAATTGCTTAGTAGTGGTATCTCGCTGCGCTCGCTATGCTGCTTTGCTTACTATTTTGACCCCCATGGACTAGTGCTGTGGGGTTCTCACAGTGACTCGCATAGTGCTGCCGCATCGTTGACTAAGCCCTTGCCCTGGTGTAGCCGTGACGGCACATAAGTCCAGTTATTCAGTAACATTTTGTCCTGATTATATCGATGCAATCGCGCTTCCTTACGACACACGGGTACAGTATAAATGATCTATTGCGATTGTTGCCGGCTCAGTTTGCACTTAAATAGCGGGGAGTGGGAAAAATCTCAATAATAAATAATAGCTTCGATAATTTTTTCAGTGTGAAGATGCCTGCCAGTCGCGAACCCCTTCGATCGTGCGCGTATGTAATAGGTTTGCTCTTTTGATTTGGAATAGACTCATCCAGGTCTGACGAGGTAGAATGGGTGCATACTGAACTCTAAGGGAAGGGATTGTTTCTGTGTTTTTGTTGAACGGTCTCGGCAAGTCATCGCATGGATACACAGCCATTCGGTATGAAGTGTAGGTTCACTCATCCTACTAGATATCGATAATTCAATACCGACAGCAAGAACACACGTCCCTCTCACAGAGCGGGTCCCATTGCTGAAGGCGGCCATATCTGTTGTGATTTGCAAGTTAAATCAGCTCTACGCAAACATTTTATAATGTCATCAAAACAATTGAACGATAAAGCCATCGCAATAAAATGATAATCAACACGACTGCATGTGCCAACTAGAATACACCACGTCCAAACCCGACATTACCCTGAATATGGGCCGCCCCAGAATTAACGCTTGTGGAACCGGGCCATAGTAGCGTGAGTCGTTTGAGTCTGCTAGATTGTCTCCTTCAAGCCACATCATCCCCCGAGGGATCTGAAGGGTGTGTTTTGAGCAGTAAAGAATCAATGACATCCACAGACACGGCTGTTGAACATAGAGGGTCGTGTAAATGCTCGCGTCCATTGCACTACTCTCGTTGCAAGCTCGCCTTATTCTAAATCCAGAAAGCAACACTTTGATAATGTAGCGCAAGGATGAATAATGTAGCTGCAAGGAGGTACAAATGCAAAACTAGCAAAAGTTGTTGGTACGGGGATCGGACTGGTATTCATTCAATCAAATGTGGAAAGCCGGTTTTTATAACAACGGTAGTAGTAGACCAGCAGTTATACAAAGTGTTACGTCTGCTTCTTCTTGCTCCACTAAATACAGAAACAAAACAGAACGTTCTATTCGGGATTGATAGCCAGCATAGACGTGATGTTGGGTACATCTTGCAATCTATTGTTAATGCACGACAGAAGCTGACCAGAGTCGGCGAGTGTAAGGATGGACTAGAAGAACTAAAACTAAGCGTACACAGATTTAGCTACTACACAGAGCGAGAAAATGCATTTCGAAATGCGCTTGTAGGTTGCTGGCTTTACATGTAGCCTGCAGGTTTATAATCAACAACACCGTTGCAAAAAATATTGGGCTGATACCGTAGGCCGTGGGTATAGGTTAGCTGTGCCAATGACGCATAGAATTAAATCCGAATAAATCACGACGATATCGGCGGGTATATAAACCTGTACAGAGCACCTCGCATATCAGAAGCTAGTATTCAACAAGCGGGACACAGCCACTCAAGTCTGCCAGACCACATACCTTGTGGTAGCTCTCGCCATTGCAGAAGCCTTCATTCTGCCTGATACAATTACATGAAATCCGGTCGCCAGCCTACACGGACAATAAACGTACATCAGTATATGTACATACGTAAGAATTGTTGATACATTTATGCAAGATCAAGAGTGTTCGCATGGCACATGAATGATATGATAATGGCAGCGGGTGAGCGTTCGCATGCAGAACCCAAAAATCATATATAACTCATACTGTTTGTGCACGGAGATTAATACGTCACACTATGGGCTAATGCCTCGCAGTAGCCAATGAATACATAAATACCACGGCGGAACCGAACATCACTAGAGATACAGCCAAATCAATTAAGCTTCAAAGGTACATTCCAGATGGGTTATTTTTCCGCCGGCTTGTTTTGATTATGAAATAGTGCTGCTATCCTGCATAAGAAAGGTGTCCATATTGTGATGATGTATGTAGGTTACACGGCGAAGGAGCCGCTCACTAAAAGGTAAATACATCTTTGCCACATTGCAGACCGCAGTTACACTTGAGAACTGTGGCGCTGCGATGTCAGTCGGCGAATGGTGGACGCCGTCATTCTATAAATAGCTACAGAACGATGCCATGTCATAGACCACATACTCCACTTGCAAGATACTCTATCTCGTACATCGTTCGTGTAAACCATACATAGGGTAAGCACGTACACAGCACTGAGAAACACAAACACGCGCGATCTACATACCACTGCCACCACCCGTTTGAGTATACGATCACCCGCTTTAGTGAAGCTTTTGCAGAACAGAACCTCTCCCGGCTCAGGTTGTCGATCAAAAACGTTCCTTCGATCGTATATCCAGTAGTCTCCGTGCGAATTATAATAAGGAAGCATAGAAGGGCCAGTTGCCTAAGAGATGGCGATTGATTGTATAAGTGCTTGCTGGAGTGAATTGAACGTCTTTCTGGAAGCATTGTGCTCACGTGGTTACTATTGTTAACCCCCATGGATATGGTAATGAGGTAGCATACTACGGACACTGGTCTGAGAGAAGTTCGGCTGGGGAATGATCAAGTGTAGATCCCTACGTACGGATTGGACATAATCTTTTGCGGAGAATTATCTAAAACTACACACACACAAACACAAACGCAAACAAAAAACTACACACACACATGCACACACACAGACACACAGATATATATATATATATATATATATATACATATAGAAACTCAGAACAAGGCAAAGCGCGTACACACGCATATATATACATACATACATACATACATACATACATACATATATACATACATACACACGTACACATACACACACACATACATACATACATATATATATATATATATATATCACAGACACAACACA
>NW_014040540.1:130904-135785 GCF_001186125.1 Sphaeroforma arctica JP610
TATATACATACACACACACACACACACACACACAACACACACACACACACATACAACACACACACACACACACATATATATATATATATATATATATACTTGTATACATGTGTCCTATTCTCAGTGAGAATTCTTGGTGAGATAATTTTGTACGTGAATTTGATGACGTTGAAACTGTACGTGTGAAGATCAATAAGTACTAAGAGTTACGCTTTCGAATTTCGTATAAACATGTTCTGCGTTGACTAGCGTGAGGACACCGCAAACGACTTCTCGATCAGGTTATGAATTACTACCTTTATAACATCCGACAAATTATGCAACTAGCATCTATTACATGTACGTGTGAGTAATATCAATACACCTCTACACACAACACGACCAGTCTTTGCATTGTACGTTGTACCTTTGAACGGACACAAAACATGCACCATTAAACTTACCGGCATGAGGTCAAAGTTCTCTTGCAGAGTCACAAACAACAGAACCGTCTGCACGCCACAATAGAGGACGAATAGAATGTCTCGCATATACGGCATGTGTGTGTGCTCATTTGCTTGTTCATTACTATTAGACTCTGCCTTCACTGCAGTCGCCAGGTGTCTCCGCTGTACGTGATATTGATGCTTCAGACCGCCGAGCTGCACCTGTCTTCCCAAAAACGTGGTATATAGCCTAACATTGCCCGTTTTTCCTGATTGTGTTATGTTTGTGTACAGTGATCGTGAACGAGTGATAGGGACACATGGGCTTGATATTGAGCGTGATTGTGTTCGAGTATACAACACTTGGGTAGGATGTCGGGACGAAAAGACTCTAGATACCGCCAAGCTTATCATTCGAAGCCTGCCTCCAAATACAGGCCTTAACAGAGACAGTGTTTCTCTCATTACGACTATACAGATACAACTATGCACAAACACAGTTGCACACAGACTGTTCTAAATTCTGGTCTAGATTGTAGTATAATTGCCTGTCGATAGGAATGTGGTTGTTGAATAATACATACATAATGCAAAATATATAAATATGTAGCCGAATTTAGCAATGCACGTATGCACCGGTACTCGTTAAACGTTTAAAATCAACCTTTTGCGATTTAGGTAAACATTTTTCCTTTTAATTTAACAGTACCTATGGGATATCAATTGAGGGAGCTTCTTAACTTTTTACGTTGATAAACGCATAAAATTATAACGTTTGCAAAACGAAATGACGTTGATGGGCGAATGCCTTATACATTGAAGTTAGGATGGGGAGTGTCGTTTTCATTGGCGTTAGGATGAGCGAGTGTCACATAAATACATTGACGCTAAATACACATAATATGTAGAGGATGGGCGGGTGTCAACTGTCATACACATGTCACACGTCAAAATGCCACAGAAATAGTTTTATTTTCACTTTCAGTCTGACATCATAAATAAATGAGTCCAATGACCTCACGAAAATACAGGGGTAAAAATAAATTTCATAACCCTCTCAAGTATTTATTTAAGACGAGATTATAAGACCAAGGATATTTTTGTGTAGTGATGAACTATTGATAACCTGTGATCGGATGTGTTGTGTTCACCTTCATGTATTCACCTAAATGTATATCACACGAGAGCAGCTACAACAATAGGCTGCGGAAATGAATGAGCAGTAGAGTGGCTACATACTGCACCATCAAGGGCTGTGCAGTGGCTTGGTAACTCTGTCAAGGCCAGATAGTGCCTACTGGCAACACAACACCTTAGTATCACGAAAGTGGTATAAACTACTGATCTCAATGCGAGAACTATTTCATTCCCTTTGAAATATCTAGTGCGGAAGTATATTAGAATTATCTGCTAGCAGTACAAGGACTCCCACAGTAGTCCTGGATAGACTATCGGAAGTCTAATTCCAACGGAAACCCAAGATGAGCTTTGTCGAGCAACCTTCGCTGACCAGAAGACAACGGTTCTCATTGCTATTGCTTGAACCCAGTGAGATATACTTCGAGGACTACAGCGTATTCTGTGAGACCATTGCAGATGGCGAGGATGACAGGTGTGGTACAGTGTATGTATTCTGCTAGTTGTTGTATATGTATTATGCTATTATTGTATGTGTAGTATGCAAGTTATTGTATATGTATTATGCTATGATTATACATGTAATATGCTAGTTATTGTATATGTATTAAACTATTATTGTATATTTAATATGCTAGTTATTGTATATGTATTATGCCATTATTGTATATGTATTATGCTATTATATGTATATGTAATATGCTAGTTATTGTATATGTATTATGCTATTATTAGTTATTGTATATGTATTATGCTGTCATTGTATATGTAATATGCTAGTTATTGCATATGTATTATGTTATCATTGTATATGTAATATACTGGTTATTATATATGAATTATGCTATTATTGTATATATATTATGCTATTGTTGTATACGTAATGTGCTAGTTATTGTGTATGTATTATGCTAGTTATTGAATACGTATCATGCTATTATTGTCTTTGTATTATGCCAATTATTGTATATGTATTATGCTAGTTATTGCATAAGTATTATGCTATCATTGCATATGTAATATGCTGGTTATTATATATGTATTATGCTATCATTGTATATGGAATAGGCTGGTTATTATATATGTATTATGCTATTATTGTATATGTAATATGCTAGTTATTGTGTATTTATTATGCTAGTGGTGTTTGCTTAGGTGTTTATCTGTGCATCGTAGGTTTAGAAAAATCCGGACGAAATGCTATGGTGCATGCTACAAAACATATACTTCCCTATTACGGTACTGGAGTATTCACGGCTTTGCTTGATTAGGCCTAGTTCACATTAAAATCACAGCATAAACCTATGGACTCGCATCAAAGGTGAATGCGTGCAACACTTCATAGGGTTGCTATGCATGTGTTTATGTATATGGATTTAGGTGTTTCCACAAGTATAGGCATCAATGGGTTGCATGGTATGTACATACCGATCTAGTTCAAGAGTGCGGGAAGTCGGGGTACCCGCGTACATGGATGTGTGTTGCAGTTGTGGACCGTGTTCTAAGCATGAGAGTAAGTGTCTGCCGATCTCGCAGACTATAACTATACTTACATTTGGTTTGTATCGCATATTGATGTATTGTACAGTAGTGTTACGAGTTTTTATGAATCTTGCGTATCGTTGTAGAGATATCCGTGCATATGGAACAATCGCCATGTATTCAAGAATACACACACCGTTCTGTATGTGTAGGTGTGTATGTATGCCAAATCCATCTTCTATACAGATGTGTTTTTGTTTTGGCGTGTGCTGTGTTATACTGAGGTAACTTTGGCTTCTGTAGCATTTCTAAGGCACCGAGCCTATTCAGGCGGTGTGAACATATTTCCATAATTGCTAAGCGACTTTTCTCGTCAGTAGTGATTGTTATTATAATTTTCTGTCTGAAATATACATGTTATATCCACAGCTGTACGTCTATAGATATTAGTTTGTGTCAAGGACAATCTAGAGGAATATGTCATATGTTGGAGTGTATAGCTATTCCTACATATGAAGACGATGCATATATATATATATATATATATATGAATGTATATATATATATATATATATATATATATATATATATATTTATATATATATATATATATATATATACATATATATATATATATATATACACACACACACACACACACACACACACACACACACACACACACACACACATATATATATATATATATATATATATATATTATTTTCAGCTCCACACACGTATATTCAAGTGAATGTCCACGAAAGTCTTTACATACGGGGAAGATATACATTGGTGTATGCGTATCAGTTTGCATCATTCCTAAGCCCTTTCAATAATAGGTTGTACAATCCACACCCGCACATGGTCCCCTATTTGTTCGTAACCAATTTGGCCGATACTTATCACTGCGATTGTTGGTGAACTCGTTTTGCTGAGCTCAGTTGTTGCACTATAGAGTTTCTGGCGATTCACACCATGTGTACACCTACGCATGCCCACACCCGTGCTTGTTTCCCTGTTCGTCCGTGTACATTCAAATAGTTATGCTTCTCAGCCGTTGTGGGCGTGATCATATACCTGGGCTCAATTGTTACACAGAAGCATTCGTGATGAGTCACATCCGGATCATATACGCAGCCTGATGGACGGTCTTCCATTGTGCTGGATACGGTTTACATTTTTTAATAGTATTAACGTTGAATGAAATCAAAACCAATAAGTGTGTCTATCCTCACCTACTGTATCGCTATACAGGAGGGAGAAGGGCCGACTGAAGATCTGTTCGAAGTCGGTGGTCTTCGACCCGTTAGACATACAGCGCCCTGTACTTCGGATTCCGTTCCGGTTCATCACGCAGCTGTATAAAACAAAGCCAGATAAGGTAGGCTGTCGATTCGACTGGTGTATTGGTGGTCCAGGGGTTTAAACCCTAAAAGGCAGAGTGAAGCCATAACCCCTAAACCATAAGCTATAAACCCTAAACCTTATGCCAATAACTATATCCTGCACTCTGAAATGCTATCATCCCTCGCAACCGCTATAAATGGGAGAGAAGGGAGTATCGCGGCCGTCGTGGAATGAATCATAAATCCTATCATGTACTCTATTTATGGCAAGTGCTCGTGAATTTCTAGGAATATTCAAATTACTCATACACACACTACACATGTGTCTATAGAGACTCCTTCCATTCCTCCTCGCCGCTTGTGACTACAAGAGCAATGTATAAGTTGTTTTACATTATATATATATATATATATATACTATATATATATATATATATATATATATATATATATATATATATATATATATATATATATATATATATATA
>NW_014040540.1:135805-141140 GCF_001186125.1 Sphaeroforma arctica JP610
GAAATGTAAATATTAGTGCAGCTAATAGAAACTTGATGAGCATATCAATAGGCGGCACCGCCACAGAAACTAAGGCACTATCTCAGGAAGGGCCTACTGCACCTCAAGACACAGTGCCGCTTCCACAGATCTTCAGGTATGACAGAATAGGGATAATATTATTTATTTTAACCAATGAGGCACCTGACGTTGTCGAACCAATGCTGGACGAAGATAATACGCACTTTAAGTACAACTACTTTATTCAATGTGTTTGCAGAATTCGTTTCAGTTAAATGTATTCACGATCATCTGCTGCCTGCTACGAATGAAAGTATACGTAAACTAAGGCAGGCAGAGCTCACAATCGACGAGTATTCGATTTGGCTTAGCATTTGGCTCGTTATGACGAAGTATGACGGTATCAACACGCTGCGTTCTTTGAACCGTCACCGGATGTCACATATCCCACACCATTTTATTCTTATATGATGAAACGAAGTAGCTTTAAAGCGATACGGGGTAACCTCCCACTATGACATGGTGCACGAGATGATAAGGACGACGGGTGAGAAATCCGCATCATGATAGAAGTATTTAATGAGAATATGCATCGTACCTTTTTCCCGAGCTGGAAGGTGTGAGTAGACAAAAGTATGTACCCCTGGGATGTTAGATGTAGTTATGCCAATTGTAACTTACCACATAGGAAGCCATGACCGTTTGGGAATGAATTTAAAACAATTGCGTACTGCGAGTCATATATAGCATTTTCCTTGGACCTGCTAGAAGGAAATGCGCGACCTGCGCAACTACCTTCACTAGTCTATGATGAGTTTGGCAAAATTGTGAGTATTGCCATAAGGCTAATGAAGGCTATACAACGCACAACCCGTATAGTCACTATGGACTCTGGATTCTGCAGCTACTATACGAGCTGCTTCTTGTTGGATTATTCTGCATGTTTGTCATCACGAAGAAAAAGTACTTGTCCAAGGGAGTGCCGGGAGGTGAACTAAAGGAGCACATAGCAACAAGACTAATGTCTGACTATGACATACGGAAAGCATGGGTATTGTCTTGAGGCAAATGAAGACTATACAGCGCACAAACCGTACAGTTACTATGAACTCTGGATTCTGCAGCTACTATATGAGCTGCTTCTTGTTGGATTATTCTGCATGTTTGTCATCACGGAAAGAAGGTGCTGGCCCATACTCAACTCCCTTAAAAGAAGGCATGCTCTTAAGTCTATAACCAACTTATTTGATAGATGACATTCAATATTCAACAAGCCTTAAAACTAGAGATCCTGTAAAAGAACACTTATGTAGACATGGAAAGAGTAAAATACTTCTGAGATGTTGATATCATGTCAGACTACCGCATTGTGCTATATTGGAAATGTAAATCAAAATATTAATGTATAATTGGAGTGAGAGTCTTGTCATCATTTGGAGAAGCGCTCACAAAATAAGCAAAAGGAGTGGGGTTTATGAAGGACCAATCCGATGATACCATGGTCAAACCGTTGTCATATCAGCCATAGGAGGAATTCCGAAGTCTACAACAGTCAATTTGTAAAATTGATTTGATAAACGAAAGTCAATTTTAACAATTATCATACCCTAGAAAATTATGAATCAGAAAATGTTCTTGCTGTAAAATCTGGTGTGAGACCTGTAGTCTCGCAGGAAGCATCCAAAGAAAGAAACGCTGAAGTATAAAAGTGTCGTCGAGGGCAGCGCGATTAGGACGATGATATAAAACCTGGCGAAGACTCGGATCACGATGATGGTGACATGTAACCAGAAAGTGACATTGACGATTGCTACATCAAGATTCCGAGAGCTTCCAGACACCCCTCTACATGAAATGGGTGATGTGTAAGGAGGATAGGAGTGAAATCCAAGAGAATATGAGCCTAGCTATGGCGATTTTTTAGAGCTGTTCAGGAATATTCTCAGATGCTCGCAAAACAATACCTGATGGTAAAGTGTGACCGAGGAAAATCATGTTGCAGCCGTGAAACGATTCGAACCGACATTGTTTACAACTGAAGATTTCCCAGAAACTTAATGACCGAAGTAGCACAAATCGTTTAAATGTCTTCAGGAGTTACTGCCGCAATTGTTGATGAACGTAGAAAATAAATTTTTACCAGTCTAATATTGTTTGCCATAAAAGACTACCCACACGATTTTCCAACACTAATTTCCGACCATACTCCGTACTTTAGCGCTGGGCATTGACAGACCGTAAACAAAGTACAATAAGCCCGGGCAGCAAAATTTCTGAAGAGAAGCCCCTTCTTTTCCCAGTATCCCGGCCCAGAAAGCTAATACCAGTTTTGGCGGGCTCACACTGATAAGTAAAAAGTGTCACAAATCTCATTCAAAACAGTGTAAACCATAACTACGTAAATACATGTGATAAGTAAAAGTGACCCAAATCTCATACAAAACAGTGTAAACCATAACTATGGAGATACATATGCTTTTCAGTGCAAAACAACTGTTATGTAAACTTCAAGCGCAAGAGAAGGTATACCGAGAAGAGCTGGTATTGGTCGAACTCCATCCATATTCACAGTCAACCGTAGTCAAGGTGGTGATAGATGAAGAATTGATTGTTGACTATTCCGAGAGAGAGGATGGGTACTGCTCTACCCGAACGGGACAACAGCAAAAACGACGTATGGTTGAGATGAAGGTTGGGTTGGTTGAAGGCGGAGGTGGTGAGCACGTTACAGTGTATGTAAATGCACGTATAGATAGGTCTATGGACATATCTAATGCAGAAGAGAACGAGGTCTTAGGAAGTATGGAAATATTGTGATTTTTTTTTGTTATAGAAGAAGTTTAAATCGGTGCATATCTACTACCCACAAAACTTCCTAACAAGTATAAAACGTGACATTATGTACGGAGGTTCTATATATGTGCGAGCCGCACTCAAACGGTTTTTAGAGATATGCAGTAGTGGTAGTTTGGATGGAGATAATACATGGCGCAATAGAGTTATAATTGTACGTTAGTTGATAACTATACTGCGATCGAAGTGATCGAGCCCTTTATGAAAGATGCACCGGATATCATGACTGCTTGTGTCCGCCATAGATTATATTTCTGTATTAGATATCCGGTGCAAGTAGCAGATTAAAGTGCACCTGGTGAGAAGCGATTGAGACATGCCCCGAGCAAAGGTCTCAAAATATATGTATTAGAAAAGTATGAAAGAGAAGGAACGGCGGTAGAACCTAACAAACCTAAGTATTGACAAAAGTGTATATCTATATTTATAATTCAAATCATTTTCTTGATATTCATTTTAGTCTATACCATACCTTTCGGAACTCGCTTATTACACTTTTAACCTTTGCATTCCTCTATAGGTTTCCAAAAATGGGGCAGAGGCGGTTTCAGATTTACCAGCCACAAAACTCCCTAACAAGTATAAACCGTGCCAGTATGTACGGGGGTTCTATTCATGAGCGAGCCGCACTCAAACGGCTTTTAGGGATATGCAGTAGTGGTAGTTTGGATGGAGATAATACATGGCGCAATAGAGTTGTAATTATACGTTAGTTGATAACTACATTGCGATCGAAGTGATCGAGCCCTTCATGAAAGATGCACCGGATATCATGACTGCTTGTGTCCGCCATAGATTCTATTCCTGTATTAGATATCCGGTGCAAGCAACAGATTTAAGTGCATGTCCGCCATAGATTCTATTCCTGTATTAGATATCCGGTGCAAGCAGCAGATTTAAGTGCATGTCCGCCATAGATTCTATTCCTGTATTAGATATCCGGTGCAAGCAGCAGATTTAAGTGCACCTGGTGAGAAGCGATTGAGACATGCCCCGAGCAAAGGTCTCGAAATGTATGTTTTTAAAAAATATGATAGAGAAGGAACAGCGGTAGAACTTAACAAATCTACGTATTGACAAAAGTGCGTATCTATATTTATAACTCAAACCACTTTCTTGATATTCATTTCAGTCTCTAACATACCTTTCGGAACTCGCTTATTACACTTTTGATCTTTGCGTTCCTCTATAGGTTTCTAAAAATGGGGCAGAGGGGGTTTCAGATTTACCAGCCCTCGTATAAATTCGGATTCCTCAACAGGAATATCATACTCGGAAATATTCAATAAGCCACCATCCCACGCCCTGTGGTTCTGCATCTCTTCGTTCTCGGGCTCAATGTGTATTCGAGATACAGCTATATTCTTCCCATCTTTTTTGGTCGCAACATAAACTTACAGAGGCAGATCACGTGCACACCATTCGTTTCCAACTCATACCTATCTGTAAGGTCTTTGTCAAATAACCACTGCTGGGCAACAACCACATTTAAGTCTTACACCGAAGGCATCTGAATCGACAATAGAATGTCTATTGCGGACCCGGGATAGGGCGGCGATACGGCTGCCATATATGAATTAGCTCCTGATACCGTAATGTGCTTGGTTGTAACATTGCTTTTAAATTACGAGTATCGAGCTGAGAGTAATGAAGGACATATACCGTATGAACTTTCGCACTTTCTTTCAGTGCCGTCTGACATCCAAAGTGAGCAACCTGGTAGAAGGCCAAGACATCGAATTAAATTAGGTTGTACCATCCTGGAGTTTGTTTATTAGTTTTATGAACAATAGCTGCAATTACCTTTGTCCATATAATGTACGTGTGTTTTGCTGTGTTGCACGATACCCCAAAATTAATACACGTATCGGCAATCGTATATCGTGTTTAATGAATCCTTGCAAGTCACATAATGAATTGCTTAAATAGATCAAATTCGAACTTTGAGGAGTATGTTCCCCCTGATAGATTTCAAGGTTGATCATTCTCGTTGTTCTCTTGTATTTGGCATTCATCCTTGAAGTATTCGCGTTCTAGTGCCATTCTTATTCGGAGTGAGTAGTGTCGCATGAGTTAAAATGAGGATAATGTATTTCATATATCGAACAGTGCGCGTGCCAGACAATACTGGGTTCACCAGGTACCTTGTTGTATATATCATTATCTGTTTGAAGTTTGCTAATGCATGTCGGAGCTTGTGTGTGAGGAACAACCGCAACAATCGATGTTACTAGTGTATTGAGCACATTCTGACGAAGTATTGGGGTTACTTTACCAAGTACATGTCGTCCATTGTTGGTAGTGATATTTAAACCTGAAGTTGTAGTATTGACAAAATTATGGGCATGCACTCCTTCCTGTGTTGTGGTATTGATCATATCGCAGTTTCTAAATCAGCTGCTGTGTATGGTTTAAAACGGGGCAACTCTACTGATTTATTTATCAGTACATCTACAGTGAGTTGATCAGCACGCCAGCGGTT
>NW_014040540.1:141695-144668 GCF_001186125.1 Sphaeroforma arctica JP610
ATATATATATGTATGTATATGTATGCGTATATATAATCTGATCAAGTACGGTTCATTTCCTTATCTGTATAGTCTAGGGAGCCGACAATCATCCGAGTTTCTGCTCAACAGCCAACATCTGGCATTGGGTCGCAAGCAGGACGGGACGGTGATTAACGATGTGGTGCTACCGCCATGGGCCGTCTCACCTGAAGATTTTGTGCTCAAGTGCAGAGAAGCGCTCGAGTGCGACTACGTGTCCTCTAAGCTGCACCACTGGATTGATCTGATATTCGGGTAGGTCTAAGGGTAGCCTCGGGTAGAGATAAGATACGTCGGTATTAGTAGGTGAAGTGTATACTGGTAAGGTAAGGTGTGTGTCAGTACGAGAGAAGCGCTCGAGTGCCCTCTAAGCTGCACCACTGGATTGATCTGATATTCGGGTAGGTCTAAGGGTAGCCTCGGGTAGAGATACGTCGGTATTAGTAGGTGAAGTGTATACTGGTAAGGTAAGGTGTGTGTCAGTACGAGAGAAGCGCTCGAGTGTCCTCTAAGCTGCACCACTGGACTGATCTGATATTCGGGTAGGTATCAATGTACGTTTTGTTTGTATCAACACATGACCATAGGTGGTAGCGGTGTGTGATTTGAACGACAGCGAACGTGTATGTGGTATCCAGAACCACTCGGCTGAACTGGCGCTCGGTGAAGTTTGACTGCGAAGCATGGGACACTCAGCATGCATGTGTCATGTCTTGCTCAGCATGAATGTGTCATGTCTTACTCAGCATGCATGTGTAATGTCTTACTCAGCATGCATGTGTCATGTCTTACTCAGCATGCATGTGTCATGTCTTACTCAGCATGCATGGTTCATGCCTGATGATTTGTATCCATGTTTGTGTACACACAGTGTGCGTTGAGTGAGAGGGTTGTTACTGTTTAGCTCAGTATAGACGTATACGGCGGTCGTTTATCGATAGTTTCCTGTAGTGTAGCTGAATCGGCTCAGATCGAAGGGTCGATTCAGAAGATACCGAAACTGATTGACTGCCCTCGTTCTCAACCCAGACTACGTAAACACTCAACAGAAACAATATGTACCAACTGCTCATTACAGATAGCATCTATCTCGCAAAAAAATGCCTAAGAGAACCATCTTTCTGGTATGTAGCTGACTGCCGGGTGGTGTGACATAGTTAGATCGACTAATCAGGGTACCTTTCACCTGGTAAATGACCAACCCATTCTGTGACACAGCTACAAACAGAGAGGAGAGGAAGCGGTTAAGGCCCACAATGTGTTCCATTACTTGTCGTATGAGGGGACCGTTGACTTGGACTCCATCGAAGATCCGCACGAGAAGGAAGCCACGACCATGCAGATATTAGGTAAGAGTGCTCATGTTTAGGTAGGAGTGTTCATGTTTAGGTATGAGTGTTCATGTTTAGGTATGGGTGTTCATGTTTAGGTATGAGTGTTCATGTTTAGGTATGAGTGTTCATGTTTAGGTATAGGTGTTCATGTTTAGGTATGAGTATTCATGTTTAGGTATGAGTGTTCATGTGCGACCACAGAAGAGTATACAGGCGTTGAACAGGAGTGGTATGAAAAAACCCCCAACTGTAAACAGGGCACCGAGTAGGAAATAGGAATGGATAATATAAAAATATTTTAGAAATTAGGATTAGGTACGAATAAGGAATCCTTAAGACATGACGCAGGTACGGCATGGAGCTCTATCACTTCGTCTTGACGTCAATGACAAAGATAACTTGCGAAGTGGCGCTGTGGCCTGAAATCTGCAACGAACGTACGTGCGTCAATGCTCGCAATTGGCGCATGTATTAGCTGCTATGTAGGTGGAGTGGAGTGTCGGTATGCGCATGTGATGGTGCCTTTCCAATTACATAGCAGCTAGTATGTGGACCAGGGAGGGTGGCAGCTCTGTCTGTGGAGTAGAGTGTAGGTATAGTTCCTAGAGTCCATGCGCGTTGCTGCCCTGTATGGCGAGTATAGTCTAGGTATATCTACCTTGTGGTAACACCCCCTCAGATCAATGACAATCCGTGTGGGAGGGTCATTTATATTCACACCACTCACGCGTAGGTGTATGTTATGCTATCTGAGAGGTGGCCAAATGGGTCTGAGACAGATTGGATACGGTCATCACTCTCAACCCATTTGCAGAATCGGGTCAGACCCCAAAACAATTGTTCAAATTGTTCAACATCCACCCTGCCTGATAGAAACGCAGAATTTGGGCAGAAATTGTGCCAGATACCAATACAATGTATTTAACATTCACCCTTCCTCGATCAATCGTAGAATTTGGTCAGACCCCAAAGCAGTTGTTCAACATTCCCCATCCCTCACGGAGGAGGAAACGCCATTCGAAGAAACACGAGGCGCAGGTGATGTTGTACTGTGACTTTGATGTGATGCAGTGATGTTGTACTGTGACTGTGATGTGATGCTGTGATGTTGTACTGTGATATGGTACTGTGATGTTGTACTATGATATGGTACTGTGATGTTGTACTGTGACTGTGATGTGATGCTGTGATGTTGTACTGTGACTGTGATGATGGTTTGTTGTCTCCATGAGTGAATGTCATTCAGGTTAATTGTGTGGCGTCTATATTCACACCATGGCTGCCTGGGGCATCCTTTAGCTACAGCTGTGGTGGTCGTGGATATCTAATCTGGATATGTATCGTCCGATGCAAAAGCATGACCTCTGTCGCGTCTGTGAAGTTGTTATTCTGTGTCATGGTTGCGTGCTTGTGCTTGTGGCAAGTTTGACATCGCCATGTGCCGTCGTTGTTTGGTTGTACCAGTTTATATCGACGGTTCGACCTATAGTGTGCGTGGAGGTATACAACGGGTGATATATATATATATATATATATATATATATATATATATATATATATATATATATATATATATATAGTATATATATATACTAGTATTAGTATTATAGTANGTATA
>NW_014040540.1:144688-147023 GCF_001186125.1 Sphaeroforma arctica JP610
CGTAGTAGTAGTAGTAGTATAGTATAGTATATATATATATATATATATATATATAGTATATATATATATATATATATATATATATATATATATATATATATATATATATATATATATATATATATATATATATATATATATATATATATATATATATATCGTTTCGTTGATTCGGTTAAGACTGGACCAGTTCAACGATACGTCACACCGGTTTGGTAGCATACCGTGCACGCTGTGGTGCGGGTGATTGTCGGTGACTTGTTTTGGGTCTCATTCGCACACTCCACGGATGACCCGATATCTCTGCTATCACAGATGGAGGCGTGCATAGCCACCCAGTCAAGTCCTGGCCCGGGCTACTTACCAGGGGCAGAGTCAGGCCCACAACAGCTCGAGGTAAGTATAAGCCATCTGCCACACCCAGGTTGGGGAGACGTTGGGTAGGCGTGTCGTGGGTTGTACTTGGTCGTAGTAAGATTCATGCATGCTACTACAGAAATGATGTGTTGTGATTGAGGGGTGACTGTGATGGAGAACGTGCGCTACTCTTGTATTGGCTTGCTTGTGATTTGATGTTTGGACCACACTGCATTGTGGTGTTTGGCGCTGACGCGTTCACAAACACACACTCATATTCACGCAGACACACACAACCGCACACATACATACATATGCAGCAGCGCACACACCCATGTAAAACTGCATACATACACGCACGCATACACTCACACACATAGATAAACATACAAACGTGCTCACACACCCATATCGACATATTCAAAAGTGCTTATACAATAGTCTCTTCAACTTGACACACACACATGTACACCGGTACAGCTGCAACCAGGAGAGCTGGAGAGCTTAATTGTGTCACCGTTTGGCAGTCCCTCGAAGTTAATCGTCGACGAACCACTCGCACCCGATAATACGGTGGCCAAGGATTCTATTTATAGCTCAACCCACACCCTGCAACTCACCAACGTCGACAATATCACAGGTGAGCGTTTGCCGGATTACCCACTGGCCGGGGTTTCTATTTATAGCGCTGACCAGGGTTTCTGTTTATAGCGCCAACCACACACTGTACCTCACCAATGTCGACAATAGGAATGTATGGGGCTTGTCCCGATTGACATTGCTCCTAAGACACCTGTTGTATCCGTGTAGCACTGGCACTGGTCGCACTCGTGTCATTTAGTGCATTTATTATTGGCTGTGTCAGAGTGATTCGGCATCGACACCATCGTACGGATCCTAAAGCGGGGCGGAACCTGTTTGAATTCTGGACTCATTGTGTCCTAAATCCAGCAATCAGTATTTATTTTTAGTTGTAGTATGGAGCAGTCTACTGTCTATATTGTCCCAAGGCTTCCACCCCTATCTCTCACTACGTGTCAATGGTGTGTACCTTTTGCACCACAGTGGTTGGCAATCCTGTGCTTTTAGAAGTGAAGTGTATTGAGTTCAGATTTGTTGCTAAGCCACTTAATGCACACACGAGCACAGGAGGTATGTTCATCATCCATACATACACAAGCATCTGTACATAAATATAACCAGCTTTCACGGTACATAGTCTGCACCAGGGCGAAGTATCGAGCATGTAATTACCTGCTCTGAATCAGTGGGACATTACTCACTCACGTACACACATGAAAATACACGCACCTATACACACGCACACATACACATCAACACGTATATATACATTCAGGCATTGTCGGTATATATCCCACAGTCGCCATGCATAGTCTGCACCAGGGCGAATTATCCAATGTGCACTTCGGCTCAGGTACGTTACACACTCACTTGTTTTCACTCACACCACAAACCCCCCTCACAGACACGCACCCGTCTGTACATAGACTCACACACCATCCATACCCAACCCACAGTCACCATGTACATACATTCACACACCATCCATACACAACCCACAGTCACCATATACATACACTCACACACCACCCACAACCCACAGCCACCATGTACATACACTCACACACCATCCATACCTAACCCACAGTCACCATGTACATACATTCACACACCATCCATACACAACCCACAGTCACCATATACATACACTCACACACCACCCACAACCCACAGCCACCATGTACATACACTCACACACCATCCATACCTAACCCACAGTCACCATGTACATACATTAACACACCATCCATACACAACCCACAGTCACCATATACATACACTCACACACCACCCACAACCCACAGCCACCATGTACATACACTCACACACCATCCATACCTGACCATGTACATACATTCACACACCATCCATACACAACCCACAGTCACCATGTACA
>NW_014040540.1:147685-151166 GCF_001186125.1 Sphaeroforma arctica JP610
GCCATACACAGCTTGCACCAGGGCGAAGTGACGGACGTGTGCTTCGACACTGTGCAACCGGACGTGGTGTACAGTGTAGGAGCGGATTCCACGCTCAAAGCCTTCTCAGTCAGCGACAACCACCAACTGCGTAGCCTGCTGGTCTGTGAGCTGAGGCTGTCCTGCTGCGTCACGTTGCCGGAGACAGACTATATAGTGAGTACAACCTGCGTGTTATACCATCGGCCATACAAACGTTCTATTTGCCTGAGTCAGACTATATAGTAAGTACAACCTGCCTGCTATACCATCGGCCATACAAGCGTTCTATTTGCTTGAGACAGACTATATAGTAAGTACAACCTGCCTACTATACCATCGGCCATACAAGCGTCCTATTTGCCTGAGGCAGACTATATAGTAAGTACAACCTGCCTGCTATACCGTCGGCCATACAAGCGTTCTATGGGGCTGTAACGGAGACCATTTGTGGGAAACTGATTGTGGTTGTAGTGTCCTGATTGTCATTACACGAGTGTGATTTGTCTGACAGCGATAGCTATTAGATGCGGAGCCTGCTGGTCTGTGAGCGTAGGCTGTCGTGCTGTATCACTCTCCCTGAGGCCGACTATATATTCAGTATAGTTTGTCTGGTATAACACCCGACTATATATTCAGTATAGTTTGTCTGGTTTAACACCCACTTTGCAAGCATTCCGTTTGTCTTGTATTGAGACCACGTGTGCTGATACTGACTGCCCAGGGAGTCGGTAGAGTCTTTGTGAGTGTGGTGTTGGCGTGGTTCCCTCTGGTGTCTATTACACAGTGCGTGGTGTCACGCAACCCTCCCTGGTACTGCGGCATTCACAGTGTTTTACGTTCGTGTTGTGCAATCATAGGTTGCTGCTTATTTTAGGTTTGTAGTACAGGTTAAGTTTATACTATAGGGTTATACTATAGGTTTATACTGAAGGATTTATGCTATAGGATTATACTATAGGTGCATATAAGTTTTATACTATAAGTTATACTGTAGGTCTCACCTATGGTTTGATAAGGTTATACCATAGGTTTATACTATAGGTTTATGCTAAAGGGTTATACTATAGGTTTATACTATATGTTTATATAAGATTTATACTGTAGGTTTATATTGTAGGTCTCTACTATGGTTTTATACTTTACGGTTATACTATAGGATTTATACTACAGGGCTATACCATAGGTTTATACTAAGGGTTTATATAAGATTTATACTGTAGGTTTATATTGTAGGTCTCTACTATGGTTTTATACCATAGGGTTATACTATGGGGTTACACTATAGGATTTATACTATAGGTTTATACTATAGGTTTATATATAATTTATATTGTAGGTTTATACTGTAGGTCTATACTATGGTTTTATACTGTAGGTCTCTACTATGGTTTTATACTATAGGGTTATACTATTGGGTTATACTATAGATTTATTCATATTATAGGTTTATGTACGATTTATACTGTAGGTTTGTGCTGTAGGTCTATACTATAGGTTTACACTCGAGATTGGAGCGCATGTCACATATCACACACACTATATCTACAGCACTCGCCTCCTTCTCAATACGCTTTCAATAGTAGCTTCTTGTATCACCTAATGTCAGACACTTTCAATAGTAGCTTATTATATCACCTAATGTCATACGCTTTCAATAGTAGCTTATTATAGCACCTTTTGTCATACGCTTTCAATAGTAGCTTATTATATCACCTAATGTCATACGCTTTCAAAAGTAGCTTATTATAGCACCTAATATCATACGCTTTCAATAGTAGCTTATTATATCACCTAATGTCATTCGTTTTCAAAAGTAGCTTATTATAGCACCTAATGTCATACGCTTTCAATAGTAGCTTATTATATCACCTAATGTCATATGCTTTCAATAGTACCTTATTTTATCACCTACTGTCAGACACTTTCATGGGCGCTTGGACGTGTGGTAACCTTGAGCTGTATCTCCGCTCCGAGCGCTATCCACAGTCGCACTGAAACTTATTTCACACCCGAAGCGTTCGCCCGTTCCTTCATAATCGTATTGCGTACATATGCATCTCACTTATCACCTCTCACGTCACTCTCTATAACACACTTTTTCTTCATAAACGTATTGCGTGCATATGCATCTCACCTATCACCTCTCACGTCACTCTCTATAACACACTGTTCCTTCATAAACGTATTGCGCACATATGCAACTCACCTATCACCTCTCACGCCACTCTCTATAACATACTGTTCCTTCATAAACGTATTGCGTACATATGCAACTCACCTATCACCTCTCACGTCAATCTCTATGACACACTGTTCCTTCATAAACGTATTGCGTACATATGCAATTCACCTATCACCTCTCCCGTGCGTCTCCCTTACACACCCCCTGTAGGTACTTGGTGCCTGGGACAACCGCCTGTACTTCTACTCCAAGTTGTACGGACGCGTTGTCAACCGTTGGAACGTGCACGACGACTCGGTGAGCTGTGTGCGCGCCCGTAAGAATACCATCGTCACAGGCAGCTGGGACTCTACCGTCAAGGTGAGACTTAACATATGGCAGTGTGTTTCATGGTAGTTGTTGTGTCAAGTGTGTTCCTGTAACTTTACTGTTAAGGTCAGATAACTCATGGTACTGTGTTTCTTGGTAGTTGATGTGTAGAGTGCTATTCCTGTGACTCTACCGTCAAGGTGAGGCATATCATCTGATACTGTGTTTCGTGCTAGTTGTCGTGCAGAGTGTGGTCCCTGTGTCTCAGTGGTGTATGTATATTCACGTAATGATGTCAGAGTGTGCACGTAAATGGTATTCATGCACACTCTCCTACACGTCGGCGTCGTATGCACACAACATAGAAGTTGGCGGCATACCCCCTGTCGGTTGTAGCATGTCATGTATTGAATGTAGGCCATATACACAAACGGTCACATCGTGTGTTAGGTATCAATGCGTCCCATTCGGTCAGACTAACCTGGTGTATATGCACACCCACGCCAGCATGAGCGCAGTACTCACACACATCCTACCATCAAATGAATGCACATAAACGCATCGCCCTGTCTTGTACGTGATATTTTAGGGTTTAAGGTTTTACGTGGTATTTTAGGGTTTAGGGTTGTACGTGGTATTCTAGGGTTTAGGGTTTTATGTGGTATTGTACCATACTATCTCGACCAAGTAGCTCAACGTGTACGTATGCACACGCACGCCATTTTGGACCAAGGTCTGGTCTGGTTGGGGCAGCACCCTGCCGAGCGACCCTAAACCCTACCTGCAGATGGAGATGTGCGATCACCTCACAGAGATCAGTGCTCTGGATGTTGACGGTAGTGCGAAGACACTTGTCAGTGCATCTGTCTCAGGTATGTCTTCGATGTGTGTCCTCTCCATTACACAGATGTGTGTGTTGTTGTGCGTGCTTCATATGTACAGGTCTTTGATTATAGCGTATGCGCGCAT
>NW_014040540.1:152286-164280 GCF_001186125.1 Sphaeroforma arctica JP610
ATACATACATACATACATACATATACATATATATATGTATATTTATATATATATATATATATATATTTATATCACAATCAGTCTCACACCACAAGTCATACCTATGATTCACTTTCGTGTACTACAGGCGAGGTGATACTATACAAGCTGGACCTGGACAACGTCTCGCACGTGTTCCCAATGCTGCAGTTCCAGGCACACCACGGTACGGTCAATGCCGTAGCACTCACAGACAACGGTGAGATCATGGTGTCGTGTGGGGTAGACAAGCAGCTGTGTGCCTGGAGTGTGGAAGATGGGGCTCTGCTGTTCACAGCCTCGCTGGGATGTGTGTACACGTAAGTTTCAGAGTGCTGTAAGGATATCTGTTGTGGTCTCTCGCTTGCTGTTGCTAGACTATGGACTCTGGAGAGATACTACGGATACCACATCGACACTAATCGACAATTAATTCATCAATTCTATCGCAGTTGCCTGACCCTCAGTGGGGGGCTCATTTGTGGTACAGATAGCACATTAACACTAATCGACAATTAATTCTTCAATTCTATTGTACTTGCCTGACCCTCAGCGGGCTCATTGTCCTGTGTGGTACGGATAGCACATTAACACTTAATCGACAATTAATTCATTAATTCTATCGCAGTTGCCTGACCCTCAGTGGGCTCATTGTCCAGTGTGGTACGGATAGCACATCAACACTAATCGACAATTAATTCATCAATTTTATTGCAGTTGCCTGACCCTCAGTGGGCTCATTGTCCTGTGTGGTACGGATAGCACATCAACACTAATCGACAATTAATTCATCAATTCAATTGCAGCTGCCTGACCCTAGTGGGCTCATTGTGCTGTGTGGTACGGATAGCACATCAACACTAGTCGACAATTAATACATCAATTCTATCGCAGTTGCCTGACCCTCAATGGGCCCATTGCCCTGTGTGGTACGGATAGCACATCAACAATAATTGACAATTAATTCCTCAATTCTATTGCAGTTGCCTGACCCTCAGTGGGCTCATTGTCCTGTGTGGTACGGATAGTGGCTATTTACATGCGTGGGATATTGCTGCTCACGCCCGGTTGTTCGTGGTTCAGGTCCATCCAGGTATGGAACCATAGGAAAAATAATTTTTATCTCAATTTGGATAAAGTTTTGTATAAAATTATTTATTTCAATTTGGATAAAGTTTTGTATAATATTATTTTATTTCAGTTTGGATAAAGTTTTATATGTCTACATGTACATCAGGACCGTCACAGTGTGGGTTGTTTTCAGTCTTACAAATGAGCATGCTTGGTTGTCTTATACCTGCGTGACGTGATTTTCGGATACCTGACCTGGCCCTGTGTCACTGACAGTTCCTTTACGCCCTTTCGGTTCACCCAGACCCACTTAGCAGCTTGACGATATCGGAATGTGGGACGCAGATAGTGTGTGCGGTATCGTCAGGCGACATAGCAATCATTAAAATTAAATAGTGAGGATCCAGTAACTACTGACAGCAACCTGTGACAACTCAACGAGTTTAACAACTCAAGATGGATGTATTGGACAGCGCAAGATCGGACTATAGCTGATGTCTCAGTGAGAACAGTATTCCAAGGAACACCACACGGTGACCATGCGTGTGTGACACGTGCGTGATGATGTTTACTCATCGGAAGAAGCAGGTGGACAGAGCTATAGCAAGGGCGGGGTAGATGCACGTGTTGGGAACACCGTGTAGTTGTGAGTAGACAGGGTTTCTGATTTCTTCCCATGCATATACACATGCGTACCTCCCCCATATGGTGCAGCTGACCAGATTTGCCTCAGAGGGTTGTGGGCCTGGGCTCACGTTGTACTCATGCAGTGGCCAGTAGGCTGCGCATATGTACGAAATAATCGGTTCACTTTCGAACCCGAATTCATTGACCGTGGATGAGAAAAGCTCCGGCCGGGAATTGAGTAGTGAATCTAGATACGATGCTACACATCTCCTTCTGTAGATACATAGGCACAAGAAGGCAACCACGCACACCCAGAACCGTACATTATGTATCCACACATACTTCACATAGGGCTATGCATAACTCAGCGCGGAGCAAGGATCGAGTGCCTTGGCATTGATATACATTGCCACAGCTGAGGTCGCGGGCGAGTCGGAGTCCATGGTCGTTAACACGGAACGTGGGAGGATTTGGGAACGGGATGCCAAGGAAGGGCGACGATGAATTCAATAGGAGAAGGTGTGGCCCTCTGGAAGTCTTGTCTCGGGGGATAGCGAATTGAATTGAATTGAATTGAGTTGAGTTGAATTGATTTGAATTGAATTGAAATAAATGAAATGTCTTGCGATGGGACGTGTTTCGCCCTGAACACCGGGGAGGCCTTCGGGGGGTCATGGAGAAGGTGCAGAGGTGTGTTGGGAATTAAGTATATCTATATGCACCGCATGGCGTCGTGTCATCTTACGCGTACGAAGGCGAGACGTACATTGCTAGTGTTGGCAAATGAGAGGGGTATCTGTGACTACGATACCTTGAGGGGGGTATCTGTGCCTACGATACCTTGAGGGGGGTATCTGGACTACGATACCTTTAGAGGGGTATCTGTGACTACGATACCTTGAGGGGGGATCTGTGACTACGATACCTTGAGGGGGGTATCTGTGACTACGATACCTTGAGGGGGTAATCTGTGACTACGATACCTTGAGAGGAGTATCTGTGACTACGAAAGGTATCGTGAAGGGATGGGAGCGGGCCCAGACCTGCGGCTCGACGACACACGCGCGAGCCACATTTTAACGCAATGATGTCAAGGTTACAAGGATTCGAGGCCCTTTTCAGTCGGTACAAACCAATGCATGGACTGTTCTATAGGTAAATCAAGCACAGAGCGTAGTATGAAAATGGATGAGAGATAGATGAACACATGAATCCCAAAGCAGTCCAAGGAGCCAGCAGCAGACAGGCCAGCTTCGGATTGCTGATGTTTTATATGACCTATTAAATTCACAGATGTAGGCACCTCAACAAACATCATCGTTCCCCAATTCGCTGGAAATAATCATCCGAACAAAAATAAATAAAAGAACGTCATTATAGTAGTTTCCTTTACTTCTCAGACTCGCTATTTAAACACGGGTCTATGTCTTCCCGAGTGTAGGTTAATGCTTAACGTTAGTCGTCCATCTCCAGCCACTGAGTGACCTTGAGCCAGATCGCCTCACGGGCAGCCTTTACGTAGACAGAGTCGGTTGGCTTGGAGGGATGCGTCTGTGTCGAGTAAACAAAGCGTATGGACTTCAGTAAGTATTGAGAAATAGTGTGCTTAGCTGTCGTTTGCAGTGTGCAGTTCTACAGAGTAACGGGTTTCACACAACAAGAAAGATCAAGAAACGAAATCTACGGTGACAGGTTGACAGAGCACTGTCTATGTCACAGCAAGGTTGGTAGCGCTGGTTCATTTGCCGCTGCCAGCAGAACCGTTGTTCTAAGTAAGTGCTATCGTGCGGGCGATACATACCCATGCATGGTGACTCGCCCCTTTGACCCACAGCTGTAAGTGAGAGTGAGAGCAAACAGGGGAGTGGATTAGATGCCCAGTCCAACCACAGAGAAAATATGGTGTGGAACCATACCATGGAGAAAATTAGATTGTGAAGCCATACAATAGAAAAAAATAAAGTAAAGCCACCCCATAATGAAGGTGTAATGGATGGGAGGCACTACCACAACCGCCTTGGACGCTGGGCAACTACAGCACAAGATTCAGCTATTTGCAAAAGGACGCTGCCCGGACGTAACTCGAACAGGAGCCCTAGCACTACTCTAAATATAAATGTCGCACCCAATCATGCAACGCTGGCGTAGTTTTATCGCACTAGTACAAAACACAGCAATCACGTTTCTGTACACAATCCGTACCCTAGCCTCTCTGTCACTGTTTCACTGTATCACTGTTACTGTCACTGGAGCAGGGGCAGCACACTATTGACTAATCAAGGATCAATGCATACGACACTATTGACCATCCAAGCATTGCTGCTTCCCGCGAGAAACAAGATCCACAATCCCAAAACACAAACAGATTGCATACGGTAGAACACACTTTACGGATGCAGGGTCAAATAGCCTCAGCAGAGTCTCGTGTATCTGTACGGCTTGCCAATCACAAGTTGATCTGATTCGATACGATGACACAAACCCTTGATCGACGCTCAGACGATTGATTGAACACTTAATAAAAAACAGGACTCGATTGCACCCGAATAAGATATGCAACCCTTACCGTCGCCTCTCGCACACTGGGAGTGTACAACACACTGTTGGCCATCCAGGGATCAATGCTGCCGGAGGGGAACATGATACGAGAGCCCTGGATACGGTCACCGCCGTAGAAGTCGTTGGTGAGATCGACATTCTCGCGCACTTCGGCAGGGCTGATGTTGAACAGCTGTTGACACTGGTCCGTGAAGGTCTTGATGGTGTGCAGGCCCTGGGTGAAGGGGCAGTCAGTGTTTTTCTCACAGGTTTGGAAGAAGCCGACTTCGGTGCAAACCTGGGGTTTTTTTTGGCGAATACAGGCGTAAATAAACCAAACCAAAGGCATGTCATGAGTACGTGAGTCGATTAGTACACCAGCTGTACGTACACATTCTATCGCAGATACTTGAGTTTAGAATTTGGGTGCGTACGCAGACCTTGCCCTGAGTGCTGGTACGAAAGTACCACACTCCAGTCAAACGAAAGGCGCTGTGGTTAGTATATGCGGTAGCGCTCTCCAACAGGCTTTGCCTTCACAAGTCGCCTGCCGAGCCAGTGATGGCCCTGAACAATGAACTGGCTAATGCTAAGCTACACAGGCATTGGTCAAGGCACACTGCGAAAGCTAAGCCACACAGGCTTTAAACAATGAAGTGGATACCTACCTGGAACTGCCACATGCGGTCGTTCTGTTCGCCGTCACTGCCATCCTCAACACCGACAACCATAAGGGATGGTGTCACGGCGTTGGGACTGACATCTTGACATGTGTCAATGGTGTGCCCGGGGTATCGCAGAGCCAGTGACAGTTGTGTGACCTTCTCTCGATGGCTCGCCGACCTGCCAATGAGAAGCATCAGCGTTAGCATATACGTTTAACTCGATCATCAAGTACGGGGTCCCTATCCGGGGTTCATCTGCAACTACACACCTACACTAGCTTGTTATAGAGCTAAATAGCTAAACGAGGAATCAGATACGTTCATCTCGAGACTCGAATCTGCATCGCACTACGAATGGGCTGAACACCATCGTGAAACGACGCACAGCTCTTAGCAAGTGCCGTTCTCCTTCTCATTCGCAGTCGCTGCACACCCTCGACTACTCAAACAACAACTCATACCGCACATCCAAGCACGAGAATGCAAGTATCACCGATACCCCACAAAGCACCTGCGCCTTACTTTGTCTTGTCGTCTCTCTTTCAAACAGCAACTCATACCACACATCCAAGCACGAGAATGCAAGTATCAACGATACCCCACAAAGCACCTGCGCCTTACTTTGTCTTGTCGTCTCTTTCAAACAGCAACTCATACCACACATCCAAGCACGAGAATGCAACTAACAAAGATACCCCACAGAGCACCTGCGCCTTACTTTCTCTTGTCGTCTCTGAGGAATCCACAGATCTTTTCGATGTTGCACAGTTCCTTCTCACACGCGGGATCGTTTCCTTGCCAGTCGAATGAGAACACTCCCGTGCCGGCGAACGTGCGCTGCGCCTGAGGTTCCTTGAGAGCGTCGGCTCCTGTAATCCGACAAAAGTCGTACAAATTCACCTTGTCAGATATGTAAATGGCACTAATTTACGTTGTCAAATATGTAAATGGCACTAATTTACAATGTCAAATACGTAGACGGTACTGTGAGCCGAGGAGTTGTCACAGTGAATACTATGGGCATGTGCAGAGAGAGAGTGAGGGAGCAGTTCCGTAGTTGTACCATCCGCCAGAGACTGACCGCGACGCAAAGACTACCGACAGGTGAAAACCATATCATAGGAAGCTTCAATGAAGTGTGCCACGACACCTGACTAAAACCCTAAACCTTGAGACAAACTCACACTACACCAGGCAGACAAGTACACACATACACACACCTCCACACAGATGGAAGGATTCGATTAATTCGGCCTGGCCGTCCTTGGACTCAAGCAGCTCTCCAATCTCCGCATGAGCTGCACTAATGATAGTACGACACTCGTCCGACCCTCCGACCAACGGCTCGGCTATGGCTTGTCCAACAACGTTGTAGTAGCCCTGGAAGTCGTATTCTGGAGAGTAGCAAAGGTTGAAAGACCATTGTTGTAGTAATTTGGGAAGTCGGTATCTGAAAGTGACAAATATTGGTAAGCTGGCATTGAAGAAATCGGATACACATCAATGAATAGTCTTGATGATCATGTTCCGAAAGCTGGAGACAATAGTTACAACCGCGTTGATTGGCCAAGGATACAATCAAAGTTATAAGACCCACACAAAAACAGACCACGATATCACACACATTTGAACTGCCATTACAGGCCACTACACCAAACATGTCTCTGTCACACATACATACAAAAACTTCAATGCGCGAATAAACGCACGCACACACACCCTCGAACAAACCAACAAACCCTTCTCACAGGCACGACATACCGGCTCGCACAGGGGCACTGGATGCGATAGAGGCATGGAACTGGTGGGGGTATTTCAGACGGGCCCATGCGGCTAACATGCCAGGGTACGACCCACCCCAGGTCACCCACTTGTTCTTGCTGGACAAGCGGAACCTGAGTATAAGAAGAGATACGAGTGTTACATTATTTAGGTTATTGTTTCTATTGTACGGTGGGGGATAGAGGTGGACATGGTTGGGTAGGCGCCACACTACATAACCCGACTTATATATATATATATATATATATATATATATATATATATATATATATATATATATATATATATGTGTGTGTGTGTGTGTATGTGTGTGTGTGTGTATGTACGTATATAACATGGACATATATGCATATATATATATATATATATATATATAATTAGATACATTTATATACATGGTGATCCAAATTAATAACTTACCGCTTCACAATGTGGGTGTGGAAGGCAGACAAATCTGCCAGAGCTTGCTTTGAGGAGAGGTAGCGGAGGTCCTCGGTTTCGAAAGACTTGGTAGGCGAGCTTTTACCGTAGTATCTGTCAGGGCAAATCAAAGTTACAGATGTTATGCTGTGCATTCGACACTGATCATGCCAAAATACTCTTTCAACTGATGAGATACACAATATATACATGGGCCGAGAGCCTTGTGAGAGCTACGTAGCTGCATTGCATCCGGCGTGTTGAACATGCCCGTACGTACCACCTAAGTGTGTCTTTACAACCAGTCAATCGATACCAACATAATCCAACATAGACTATGTGACTATAATCCATTGAACTCAGAAGACTCAGAACGATGCCATACGCATAGCGTATATACCGGCACATCCGATGACCACGCGGAACTGCCCAGTCAGCAACAGCTACAACATATATAAGACTAATCACATGCCTTGTGTCTACGCTGCAAGTATCACTCTCCCACACACACCTGTGTTCAATGGACACCATCAGACCGCCCACCTTAGGCATGAGCTCGACGGCATCGTTGCAGTGCACGCTATTCTTGACACTCTTAGACGTTAGCGAGGGCCCCTCTCCACCCACACACAGGAATATAGGCCCATCCGAGCCTGCCTTGAAGTAGGTCTCGTTCACAAAGTACCTCTGCGCGAAGATGCGGCGATCGAGATTGTCGAAGTGGTTCACACGCTGTTGGACCCTGTATCGCGCGTGGGTTGGGATTGCGACAATACTTACTTATTTGTGGTATGGTTATGGTATTCACTGATAAAAATTGATTCCTATTTAGGAAGCTATGGTATCCACTGATAAAGATTGTTTCCTATTTAGGAAGTCTATTGCAGCTAGTCGACGATCGCATTTGAATTTGTCGAACCGGCTTACACTCTTTCAACCACAACATCGTGAGTACTTTTCGCTCACGACATGTAATTGGTGTAGCAAGATGTTGTCTACTACAGCCAATACAAGCATATTGAACACTGACGTTGTAATACATTGGGATTGTATTTGTAATACTAATCCAGCGGTCTTTCGAGATTAAAGACATATTTAAACACTTGTCCTTTTTTGCATACATGCATAACAAGGAGTCTATGACATGACAGGCAACCGAAGAGAACCTTAGTACTGGCCGTCTGAATTTCCGATTCCCGCGTTTGTCATACACAATTAGCCATATACACACAGGAAGCTCCGTATCAAGTGAACCAACCTAGTCTACAGATTACATATATCAGTTACACCAGGCTCGGCAATCTAGGAGAAGGGTTTCGTAAAACCCTAAAACTATCAGATGAAATGTGACAGCGGCACGTAGTATTGTTTGCCAATGATAGCTATCTTTGCCAACGATATGAAACCTAATTGGACGGTGCTGCATACGCAGACACTCACAGACATGTAGTGAGCGATGACAATCGATTTATGATAAAGCCAGAACAATTATCGGAACACTTTGAGATTACATAGCTGGAGGCGTTAATACACTGGATTGGTGTATAAGAGATATCATTTATACTGTGCCACTTCTTGCAATAGGGAACAAGTTACAAGACCGGCTTGCGTATTGACATCGGCCTTGCACATCAACATATACATGTATAATCGATAGGAATGAAATGCGACAATTGCCATATACGTGTATGCACCTACTCGATACTGTGAATAAATGCATTCCAAACACGCGATAATCAACAAAGGAAAGCCATTATTCCTTACTGGACTACACCGGCGCTTAAGGTGAGCCCATGAGAACAACCTGTACTATATGTTAGCATATATATATACACAAGCACGCACACAAAAAGCCAGCAGGCTAATGTGTGTAAGTTTTGACCCAAGAAACAACTAGACTATACTTTAAAAAAACATGATATCCATTGATGCCCACTCACTGGTGCTCCGTGAACTTACGTTTCTTATTTAACTACTTCCTAACATACAAACACACAAACACGCACGCCACACACCAACAATATATGACACTGTTCATGCAAAAAAAAACAATTAAGATACATCTCGGATGTACTTGATATAAAAGTTAATGTACTTAGCATTTTTTTAGTGAACATAATATTCGACGTTCCACATACCATTGCTCCGTGAAATCGTCTTTCACATCGTTGCTTCCCTTGGACAACACAAGCTCAGCAAAGGCCGTCTCACCTTCTGCAATGACGCTGAAAAGAGGGTTGGCTCTAACTGCAGCAGCTGCCAGTAGAATCTGTAACACCACTGAAGACAACATGCTTTAGTACTGGACGAACAAACAAGGATTTATAGTGTTGTGAAGTCCTCTCCAGTAGGAAAGCTATGTATTTAACTATATTCACTTTATATGCTCATAGAGATATGTATTCATATTAGACTTTCTTTTGGATCTATATAGACTATATAGATACAATCACTTTAGCATTCTTTCTTAAACGTACAGTAAACGTTCTAACGTGAACGCGGAAATGATTTTTTACGTTTAACGTAAATAAATTAACAGCTCACTCATAAGTCATAGCCTTCTAAACTGAACAGCTCACTCGAGAATGACAGTAATGATACAATTGTACGTTTAACTTTAACGCGAAGACGATTGATTTCAAACCGTTTTAACAAGACGGATGTCACAATGTGTCATCGGCATTCGGCTCGAGAATCGGAGGGTTAAATAAATCCATATCATTGGTCTACACAGTGGTGTCAGCATGTCAGTTATAAGACTGATGACATTGATGTCACTATTCACACCCAAACTTCTGGACTGTCCGCATTCTGCAGTCATAGATTTCTGAAGAATATGTATGATTCCAAGCAACGCTCCCAATTCTAATACTGTGTATATGAGCTAGAGCTACCCCAAGCAGATGCAGATTCACAATTAACTACTCAACACTTTATATAATTGGACTTCGAACCCGTCGACAACATCACCAATATGTAACTTTGGCCTTACTTACAAGCATCGCGGTGTAGTCATAAAGTATGAAGGCATCGATTTTGTCCTGTCGACATATGGTTTCGAGAGTGATGACTCGGTGGAATTCAAGTTTCAGGGCGACGTAGTCACGCACACAATTATTGATGTCTCAAATCTACAGATACCGTCTTGAAGTCGGGACTTGAATTTCAGGTATATCATACTTCATACATCTATCGTATTGTTCCTGTTGTGTGATAAGTATATTCATTTCCGTGAATGTGCACAGTATCCTCCACCGTCCCAATACAAGCACGAATTTTTAGCAAGGGGCCAATGCCTCCTCGCTTTGTTTATCTTTATGCACGTTTCTGCATCAAGGGATTTTGGCTATCACCGCAAGGGTTTACCAGATGTCAGGATATATTTTCCTACATATTGGATTTCTATTTTTCGTCGAAAGCAACTCAATTGGTCTAAAAACAAATAAAGAGTTGGGACAAGTTTTGCGTGGCGACCTGTATGTCTGGATCTGATAGCTTATCGAAAGTCACACGCCGGGTTTATAAATTTACAGAATAGAAACATAGAATGTTTCGTTGCTTGTTTTGCATTATACAGCAGGCTGTATGTTCAGAATACATATATTCTGTCAAACACGGTTTTCAAGGTTACAGAACAAAGGTTCTGGTCACCGGGGTGAAAGCGCGAGTTGCCAGTGTGTGTGTCATGCTGACCAGCTCAGATATTTGGGTATATCAACAAAACGTGGATGATCTGAAGCTGTCACTATTTCGCCTGCAGACTAGAATGCTGCAGTACATACACAGCATTAATAGACACATTTGTCCACATCGCTCATCGAGTTCATCAGGTAGATAGTGTCGCTTGATTGTATGATTAGATCAAGGACTATCAAGATGCCATTCTACTGTATTGGATTGATATCCGATTATCGTGCATACTTTAATGTAGTGAGGTTCGTGCACTTCTTCTAAAGGGAAATAAACTGCTGCGTATAATAGTACTTGAGTCCGCTATATATCAGAAACCCACTTGGTCCAAACAAAAGGGTAGACAATAGACAAGGAATGACCAGAAAGTACGGTATCGTAGTGCCCAGGGCGTCTCTCGAGATCATTGCTCCCACAGCGAGGTCAAAGCATAAGTAGTGTGTCCAGCATCCATTAAGTACCCATGCGTCGCCCCGTTGAAAGATGTTCATCACCCCACGAAGAGATGTGAAGCCTGAGAGAAGGCCGCGTAGACAAAGCGAGCGAGCATGAGCTTAGAAAAGCTACAGGATAGACAATAGTTCGCGATATGCGCGTACACACGGTGGCGTGTCTAATTTTCAGTGTGCGTAGAGTGTATAGCGTGAGACATGCGACCAGTAGAATCTGAGTCGAGGACTGCAGTATAACTCACGAGACGTGCGAACTTCAAACTATTTTCACGACTATAGCAGCTGAATAATCAGTGTCAGAGACTGATCAGTTGTAAATGAGAAGTAAAAACTCATTTCTGCTACAAATCTGAAAAGGGATACTTGACAGAGGAACATTGAATTTCAATTACTATACAAGCATGCCTAGTGAGGGAGGTAGCACATTCACTTGGAAAACAAGGTTAGGTATCGATTAAGTAACATTCGGGACTTGTCCACATTACGATACAAGTCAGTATACGAAAATATGCATTCATACTTTATCTAAATAAAAGACGTCATACGCGTACGCATACGCTTATGCAAGTACAAAATATTTCTAAACACAGGTGATATATATATATATATATTTATATATATATATATATATATATATATATATATATATATATATATATATATATATATATATATATATATATATATATAGTATATATATATATATATATATATATATATATATATAGTAT
>NW_014040540.1:166355-171456 GCF_001186125.1 Sphaeroforma arctica JP610
TTATTTAGGATCTATACATACATTAATATACTTGTATTGTTTAACGACAGATGCATAAAGTTTCGATTGACGTAGATCTGTTTGTGTACGTGCCCTGTGTATTGCTGGAGGGCTATTCTATTGTAGTGGTATCGCAGTACTCTTGGTGTCATTTTTTTTTTTATAGCTCCCACAAATTTCTCTTCTATTTTGTCTCATCGTCATCCAGGGATCTCTAGGCTTCGGCCTGGGTATATTCAAGTCTTCCCACCTGCTTGTGTCGGCTGTCCGGCATTCAGCGCCGTGTGCAAAGGCGGGGTTGAAAATGGGTGACGAAGTGCTCTCCTGGGATGGTATCAGTGTGTCGGGTGTAGACCCTTGGGTTGTACTTCAAGAGATCCAACAGGAGCAAAACTTGGCCAAGAAAACCAAACATACGATGCATATCAGGTAACCCACTATGATCTGTTCACTTCCATGCCAAGTATACTGCGGGAGTGATTGTGTAGCGATATTAAGCCTTGCATGCGCATTATGAAGCCCGAGTAGATGCAATGAAGGCGAAGGCGAACACATAAGGATATGAGCGTAAATAGAAATGCGAGTTGCACCATTTGATCACTAGCGCCAGCAAAATGTATATCGTTTAACAGGTTATTGACGATGTGTCTAGTATGGTTCTATTGGGAAATAACGTGCGGTTGTTTCTGCAATATGACCGTCATGTTTGCGACGGCTTTTGCATTTGCGCCTGGTCATCTCGTATGAGTCATTACAATATTCTTGTCATCTTCAAGTACCATACAACAAGGCGGTGAAACGCAACATAGGGGCGATGTGAATTGGTATCAGTAGGGACAGTGGAACACATACATCAGTTGTGAAACTCCTGTCTATTAATTTGTCATTAGCATGATAACCAATAGCTTGAACCGACGCACAAAATATCTGTCACGTGGGTCAAAGTCAGCATCCCCACAAAGCTCTTACCTTTTCAATATACCACCGCACAGGAGGCGGCCTTTCTGTCGTCTCGTAGGCATCTCCTTCGCAGAAGTCAACGAACGGCCCAAACCCGAAGAACCGCAAGAAATCCAGGAAACCCAAGAAACTCAACAGCAACCGCAGCACGAGCCCACAGCCAGTGGTACTGACGGTACTGATACCACTGAAAGTCTGCTGAACCCCTCCACTGGTTCCACAGGCGAGGCGATGGAGGGCAGGGAAGGTATCGAACTGACTGGAACTAACTCCACGGCTGTCAATCGGATAGGAGAATTGTCAACACACCGGGTTCAGGTTTGCTTTCCGGGCTGTATGTTCTTATGTGTGGGGTTTGTTTTATTGATAGCGTACGATGCATGGCGATAGTATACAGGCCTGCTTCCCGGATAAATCGGTGGATTAGACGAGAGGTCGTTGATTATTTGTGTACATTGAGATAATCCGGTGCTTCACGCCTTCACGCCAACCTCAGCGGAAGCATCGCATAGGAGATGGAGTTTTTGCATAGCTAGGCTGTACAGAAGCAGTGTGGCACCTTGTATCAGTAACTACATCTTCGATAGGTATTCTTTGCATATGCGAGTCTCTGTGGGAAGCAAATCTTCACGAATAGAGCGCCCTCCTACTATTATTGTCATACTGGTTTGTTTTCTTATATCCTCACGGATAGAGGCCCTTACTATCATTAATGTCATATTGGTATGTTTTCTCATATCATATACGGTTTGGTAGGCCAGCGCGAGTCTCGCGGCGACGAGCACCACTCTGGGCAGCTTGCGCAACGGCAGCGTGTTCAAAGGTCTTGTAGTGACTAATATCGAAAGCGATGAGAGCAAGAGTGGCCGAATTATGCAGAAGGTGTCCGTGTTTGTCAGCGTGCACCGGAAATTGGCGAGTTGCTACTTCTCCTGTTGCCGGAGTGGCGGAAGCATGTATGTAGTGTATGCATGTATATATCATTGTCGCACATGCTTCATTGAAGTTCTTAGGCACATCTGTATATTTAAAGTACCACGCACGTATGCATGTGCATCGATTCGAATGATGACATGTGTATATTGACTCGTATGCAGTGTGTAGTATGCATAGGCTAGATTCAGTATACGCCAGTACATCAGCTATCATAGAGATAGAAACTTTATCCCTGTGCACACTAGATCTTGCTGGTAATTGCGGTAGATGGCATCTCTATTTATTTGCGTCGCATCGGCGGAACTCTTGCGTGCCGTTGTAAGCGTACGCGGTGGTATATTTTTGCTTTGGTCAATATTCAGCCATACACATACTTATGGTGTGCGTGGGGGTGCAGAATGAAGATGTAACTGAAATCGAGCAAACCCTGGCATAACAGGTACTAGTATTTATCACTCGTTGACGCGTTATCGCAGAGAGATTGGTTTCGATGTTGTCTGTGGACAATTTAGAACCGTTACTATGGGCAGTTGCGATTGATGTATGTCTTATAGCAGTAGTGTGTGTAAAGTCATGTTGTACTGCTCCAAGACGCCTATTGCCATACGCTATGAAACTACTATCACGATGATTTCATCAGAGATTACCTACTTGAGACTCAGCAACAGTTTAGAAGTTTATCACCTTACGTGTTTTCTCCTACTTATGAGACAAATATCTGATCATTGGTTGCCTCATCGCAGGCCGCCTTTTCTTCAGGATTGATTGTCAAGCCATACTTATGCAAGTGCCTTTATGCTTTGGAAGACATCCGCACGCACCTATGCACATGCAAATGTCATATGCGATACTTGTGCTTTTCTAGTGGGAGGAACCGTGCCTGCAACGTGTCGCTCTCAATGCCCTTTCCACTTTTCATTTGAGCGTGCTACATATACACTTCGCTCACTACTCTACGAAACTCTGGGTGTTGGTTGTGTGACTACAGGTATGAAGATTGCGGAGTGTTCGTGCAGAATGGCGTGCTGATCTGTAAGGAAGGCAATGTGGCGCTGCTAGAACTCAATGGAGAGAAAGTGGTGAGATGATATTTTGTTCGTAAACGGCTTCAATGTCTCTTATCCCTGGGACTATATGGTCAACGGAAACGCGCCGATGCATCTCAAAGCGATCGAATCCTTTAGGAACAGCCTAATTTCTAAATGAAATTTTGATATATTTTATACTTTTCCATCCCTTTTCTCATTCATATTTCTGTCTATTCCAGGTGGGTGTGCCTGATGAGAAAGTAGCCGCGTCTATATATAGACAGGCAATTTTGCACGAGCGAGGTCTAGCTTCAAAGGTAGGTACTTCCATGTGTGCATTTTTAGGTTAAAGTCTACATATTCTCGTTTGTTCTACCAATGTTCTATTTGTGCCTATACTTAATCATACTTTAATGTTTCTGATGCTCTCGCTATAGAATAGAACACTGTTAGCGGGATACACTACAGTTTTGACAAAGGTCTATCGTGATCCACCGCCATAATATAATCTCAAAGAACTCACAGTTTTTTTTCTCATACATACCTACGGAATACGCTACAGATACGGGCTGTTGTGATGGAAGAGGACATATATAATTGTCTGTTTCCAAGTCCTTCTGTGTCGCTGTATTTGCGGAGATATGAGAACAGTTGAGCTGCAATGTCGTGCACCAATCATATTCAAGTACTCGAGTAATCAACACCCCCAATCGAGGCGGAATACCGCGGAAGTGTGGAGATATCAAAGTGGCGAATCTGTAGGTTCCCACCTATGCGTAGACATTCTCGGGCAAGTCTTCAAGTATGGATAGGCCATGTTTTATTGTGTGTGCCTATCAGACGGTATTGTTTCAGAATATGCTTCTGCATAGCAAGGAGTACAGATTTATCCGGCTGCACCAATCGCGTCTCAGATGCCCGCCCTCCCGTTAGCATAGTCTCGCCAAATCATTGAAATGTAACAGTGAGAATTGGTACCACACCGCTGGCGACGCCCCAGTATTGCACGTTGATTCGGGCTATCCTCACGCGCACTATAGATTCTCTCGTGAACGGAAGTTGCGGTACCACACAATACCAATCGAATGATAGTTCAGGAATGTACCATCACTTACGCGATTTTCCTGGTAGAATGAAGCCGCGCAGGGACCCAAAGCTGACTGCGTAGGTACATCCGACCTTGGGAGTGGGCGCACTCTCTCACTCTCTTTACCCAAACCCTGTTATCAACTACTTCTCCGTTGCAACGCCAAATACAGGCTTTCCAAGAGGTTGTTCGTTCTAACATTACATATGTAGAGAAGAAAAAAGTCTTACAGTAGTCTTCAATCGTGTATATATTGAGACCTGTACTGTACAGCTTCTAAGTGAGAGTCGACAGCGTCGACAGCTGGCAGTGTACAGGGTAGCACATGTCTAGAAACTCAGCAGAGAATTAAGCTACTTCTACTGGTGATATCTCGGGTGATAATACCTCCCCTGGTTCTGATACAATATATCTTACGTCCAACGTAACCGCTGGTGGTTTGTTGTAGTTGTCAACAGTGCTTCAACAGGAGTCCGTTCAGGAGTCGCCAGATAGCAAATTAAGGCGGGATGCACCTTCAAGGTGGCTGCCCTTTTAACGTCCACCACATGATGTAAAAATGTAAAAGAATCAGTCCCAATTGAATAAAGAAAGTACACTCCTTAATATTCTAGTTTAGTTCCATATAGTTGCTATTATTATCTAAAACATGAGGATCTTGAGCCATGAATGCGATAATTTGCGTACGCGATATTTTCAGGTAAGTAGCGTGTGGTCCCATTCTGAACAGTCGAGTGGTTAGGCACTTGCCTGCAAATGAGTTGGTCGTGGGTTCGACTCCCGCACTCGGGAGTGTGGGAGTGTTTCACGGCACTCTGTAAGCCAAGTGGCCGGTTGGGTTTGGGATGCTATCAGTTGGTAGGCTATTGCAACAAGTAGGTACAGAGCCGCCCCTAGAATGGCGGTGTTTCCATTAGCTCACAGGGGTAGCCCTATGGGTGGAGGGAATTGAATATAGGGAGACTGTCCCAAGCGGGCAACCGAACAGGCGAGCATCTCAGCATCGCTACGTCTCAGGGATAACGGCTCGTGCGTTGTATTGCACACTGGTAGTGGACCAGGCTCATTCTTGTTTTAGGTTGTATCATTT
>NW_014040540.1:184533-188911 GCF_001186125.1 Sphaeroforma arctica JP610
CTGTTTTAGGTTGTATCATTTGCTACCTATTGTACTGCACACTGGTAGCGGACCAGGCTCATTCTGTAATGTTGTCTCTGCTTTCAATTATTATCGTGTAGGTTATATTATTTTACAACTGTCTCTGATCTCTTGTTCTTGGCTGAAAAGCTATGCATGATATGACTTTTGCACTTGGCAACTATAGACAACCCAAATAGGCGTCTTTGACTGTGTGGTATAGAGTTAAAGACATCCGCTGCCGCTGGCCTTTCGCACGTTAAAAAAAACTAACAGCTCCCAGACTCGCACTTAGGAACGACAGATTGTGCTTTATACGGCATATTGAGCCCAGAGAATATGACAAGTACAAGTTCTGCAGCTCAACCACTTTTATATCCCGTACGTAGAGCAATATTTCCGGAATTCATTAAGTACATATGTGTAGCTCGGGTTTTTGGTGTAAATTCATCTTGCTAGATCTTGAAAATCGCCACTTATATTTGACTACCCACCTGAGTGTAACAGACACATACTTTGCATATCGCCCGCTTGGCATTCGCGCAGATAAACAACAGACTATCCTGGTTGCGAACCTCACATGCCCTCGCCATGACTAATAAAGTCATTCACCATAGGTAGCGTACAGAAGAGCACGGTCATCTGAATTTATAAGAACCAGTTATAATTTGTAGCCCTGCGTAGCACAGCTTCAATTCCCATCCGTAATGCAATCCACATTCATATCCGTACTAGACACAACCGTGCCCCTCCATTCACCCACATCACCTCCAGTCTCTTCTATTCTCCGAACAATCGCCACACCATCTCTCAGCGCCTGCAGGGAATGTTGAGTACCTGCTTCAACTATAATAACAGGCACGCCGGCATCTGCAATCGCCCTGGCCTCCGCGATCTTCGTGTTCATACCTCCCGTCACGTCTGTATCCCTTGAAGCGCCTAGTACAATGTTCGTGAGGTTCTGGTCTGTATCAGTTAGTGCAATTCGTGGGGTGGAACACTTGCGTTGAAGGTGGTGCCCGTTCCAGATTGTTACCTTACTGCCTAATTTGGAAACAGTAACATGTCTCAATAATCGAGGGCTCCCGCCTATATGATCTGATTGATCACCATGTGTAAATGTCATACTATTTCTATCAAATATAGTTTCGCCGCTTGTAGTATCAGAGCTACTTCCTTCATGTATGGACATCGAGTGCATATCAGATACTTGGATAACTGGCGGTGTGTTTGTTTTGTCCAAACGATGAGGAGGGCGATCGTATATGCCCAAGACGTTGGTCATAAACACTACTGAGCTCACATTGTAGCTCTTGTTTACACTTAATTCGCGTAGTATTGTATCTCCACTGAGAATGGAACAGAACTGGGCTGTATCTAGCACAGCGTCTCCATGCATGATCGGAAGCATACCTCTTGCCAGCAGCATATTCACACACTGCATACTGTCCCGAGACGAGACAGGCTCTCGATCACAGGTAAATACCATGGGCAACACCGGCACAGATACGGCAGGTATACCCGCGACAATCAACGCATCAACAAATAAAGTACATAACCTGGTCACCGACTGCCTTGTAAGACAGAACCCCATACTGAGTTCTGCTAAATCACTTGTTGTCGTATCTGTGTTTGATTGTATACTATTCTCATTCCGTTGCTTCTTCTCATCCCATCTCGAGGTACCTGTTTGTACGCCATATTTCTTGGCCTGGAAGTGGCCAAAGGATCCTGCACCATGGACTACAATCAGCTTTCCACGCTGTTGACCCCATACTTGCACTATCTGTGAGACCACCTCAGTAAATACAACTGTGTTAATCGTTTCGAACGTCGACTTATTCGTCAGTGCCGCCCCTCCAATCTTGACTACCGTTACACCTCTGCTCACGGAATACTGTACCGTCGTATGAGCCCTCGATTCCGAAGGGTCTGGCATAATGCCTGATTCAAACAGAAGAATATGAGTGTAGCTGTTTTCAAGCGGGGGCGTACTGAGCAGGTGTGATTGTTAGTGAACAATTGGGATAGCAACAGTCCACACCGACACGCACAAACAAGAGAAAATGCTCGACTATGTATGGCCAGCTGGAGGAGCCTAGGAGGCAGTGTCTGTAGTAGACATTCGACATTCGATATTTGACACGACACTGAATACTTTTTTTTATAGTATTTTGTGGTAAAAGATATCAAAAACCCTATAACCCTCGATCCGGGCCCGAGGTTGTGTAGCTACGTGCGGCAATAGAACCGGTGGTGTTCGTGATGGGGTGAAAGTATCCTTCTTTCGGATACCTCGCCACAAAGCTTTCAATAAGGCGAGACCAGGGACGGCTGCACAGAAAGCAAGGCGGAAGATCGAGATAAACAATGAGATGCGACAAGTTTGGATAGAGGCTTGTTTTCGGCAATTCGAAGCTGACGATTCTCTGTCATCTGCGCAAGTAGCAAAGGCGTATTGGGAGCGTAATGATCACCGAATATGCTCTATACATTTTCATAGAACCGTGCTTGTTACAAAGGAAAATGGGGATATAGTGACGGTACTAGGGGCCGCACCTACTATGTATTTGAAACCACTATCACCCAATGGTACGCCCGTAACTGAGGAAAAAGCACGTCAACGACTATTGATCTACTATAGCGAACTGTGCACGCTTGAGCCGATAGGTACAACAAAAAAGTTATTAGAGACGAATGAAGCAGCTGAACGAGCGCGAAAGAGAGCGTGTGCAGGATATGAGGTGTATCGAGGAAGTGTTAGATACAACATGGAACAAGATATGATCGGAGACTTTCAGAACTTGTTTTCATCACTACCCCGTTTACACAAACAGTGGGCTGTTGAGGAACAGCACCAAAACCAACGTTTACTTCTTACACGATCTATCTATTCCGAGATCAGTGAAACTCCGTTAATGCAGCGCATACACTTAGTACCCAGTACAGAACGTGAATTTGTAAGTGTGTCAGTTTACACTCCTTCGCATTGTTCAGTAAAGAGTACATGCTATGATGCGAAGCAAAGCTTTGTGGAGTCGGTTACATATGTTGAGGCAATACTCGATGACACAAATACATATAGCGGTATATTGCAACGTGTTCATCATGTTGAAGACACAACAGATATACTGGTACCCTGCACTGAACCAGTCCAAACTTCTAAATCAGTTTGCGCTATATTACGGGAGAGAGGTAATTACCTAATGGAAAGTGTGACTGGTAAAGATAGAGCAGTATTCTACTACTTTCTTGCAGAGCAAGTAGAAATGCTAGAAACAAGTCGATATAAACGACGTTTCCCTGTGAGCTCTTTTGTGCTGGCGTTTGCACATCACATTTATATTAAGAAGCCTGAATTCTACATACTTACACGTGAGAATTCACTGTTTATGTTCCGCCTGATGCCAGAACTCTGTTCTCACAAATAAATTGTAATGCACTTCCCGCCGACTGTATATTTGCGGGTCCTGGTTCGGCACATGCTGCGGTGCTCTCATCTATCATCCGCATGCGTGCAAATGGTAGTATAAACAAGTTTGGTACGGATAAGGGATTGCTAGTTGACAGTAAGCAAAAACAGGAACTAGCGATAGCACAGTTTTCAACTCAGAAAGATAAAGCCAGTATAGTACGTGATGCTGTATTCATGATACATGTCGACGAGGTCAATATCAGACCTACGAATCAGTTTGCACATAAGACTGGCTTCTACGGACCAGCTCATAATGACCCGGAGGTGCTCGCCAACCATGTGCAAACCTTTTTATTGAAACCGGTCAGCGGACGAAAGCTTTCCATGAATTTAATGTCTAAACGTGTATCTAAGATGACAGACGAACCATTAAATGGATACATGTCGACGGCGATTGCCAAAGCCCCAGAAGCCGGCGCTATTGTGTGTCCAATTATTTTTGATGGAAGCGCCGTAAATAGGAAGGCTTGCAGGATGCTACTTCTTTGCGATACAAGTCCAGAACCACCTGGTCACCGATTGGCTTTACCTCAACAGTCACTACCAAGCAGTGTTGATGTCAATGGCCATAAATTGTTCCCATTACACTGACTTATACACATAATTAAGTGTATTCGGAATAACTTAATTCGTAAAGGATACGTCTTCAAGTATCCAACAATGACGTTATCTACAGGATATACTTTGCCCGGAGGAATTTGTGATATTCAGTGGATTCGAAAGTTATGCAGTCTTTACAGCCCCTGTGCGCATCAAACGTGTAACTGTTTGGCCCAGTACGCTTGAGAGGCAACAAGTTGCCCCTGCTCTCCTGCTATTTTCGATAGGGATATCAACGGCCCTACGAAAAGAGTTCGGTGAACAAGCTAGTGGAACTTATTTGTTCTTGGAAATGGTCAATAA
>NW_014040540.1:189772-200551 GCF_001186125.1 Sphaeroforma arctica JP610
AGTCCTAACCGATATGCGCAGATGCACACTTATAATAGATGTATATTTTATAGATATCTCAACACTATTTAATTGTAATAATACTGGTATATATATCCTCAGGATGAAGAGATGGATAGTATTATTAATGAGTTATTAATGAGTTGCTTGGGCTGGTTATTGCGAGCACGAATACTCAGGCGGGAGAATTCAGGAGTGACGAAGAGGACGATCAGGAAGCTATTGGGAATGTTCAGCTAGACACAGACACAACCTTAAGCACAAGCAACTATACTGACGAAACATACATTGAAAGACGCGGACGAAAACCATTGAAAAATGGTTTAACACCAGAGACGTTCTTCACTTTGTCACACACTTTGCGAGGACTGGCGCGTTGTATCAGGTACATGTTGAGAAACCTATTTATGAGGTACATAACTACCAGGGAGGATCAATAATGATCCCATTGAAATGAGCTTCAGCATTGCTCGTTCAATGGCTGGTGGAAATAGTCACCTAGACACAGTTGCATATATCTACTCATAAAGCACTTTGCTCATACGTGCTATGAATGATTTATGTAGGAACACAGATCATAGTCATAATAGAACACTCTATAAACTTCTATTCCATGGTTTACAAGCAAAAACTGATGCCCTAGAGAACACGCAATTTACCAAACTACGTCTGCAGTGGAAACACCTACAAAACTACGGAGATAAGCTCGCGCACAAGTCTGCACAAGATCCGACTTTACCATACATTGCAAGATATGCAGTTCACAAACTATTGAAAAATTATCCTTTGGACTGTGTAACATGTACCGACATCGTCACCTTTCGGTAAAGGTCTCGACGACGAACAACAAATGTTTGTAGAATATTCTTGTGCACTAATAGCTGAATTAGATCGAAAAGGGTTAACTTGGCCGTCGCAATCGACGGTTGTTATGGCTGGCCTATCGCTCAATGTTATCGACGAGATTATCAACGACAAGGTTCTGATAAGTCACTTTAACGAGTCTTCATGCGCCAGTCGAGTGGGTTTAAAAGTAATTCGTAGCATAATGATGCATAGAATAGGTACATGCCGAGCTCTTCAAAGTATCAAGGATACATGTTCAATGTGCAATGGAGATCGAATTCAAACAATAGTACCACGACTACTAAGCACGCTTTTCAATATTGCTTGTAATAACACGAGTTTAGTGTTAAATAGGAAAGCATCTGCAACTGTTGTCACTCTGAGCATGGTTAAGACTAATAAGAAAAAAGGTCAACCCATTGCATTGACAAGTACAGAAAACACAACACGTGTACTAGACAACTCTGGTAAATGGACCGTAGAGAAGTACAAGGACATCTTGAGAAGCGTGAATGGGCCGCTAGGAGGTGGCATAGAGACGCTCCGTAAGCGCTGTTTATTCTTAAAGGACTTACAGGCTCACGGTATTGGCAGCGTGCTTGGGCTGAAAACTGAAGATGCACGGAAACTTTGCAATCAGCTCGATCTTTCGCTAGGCTCGAAGGTAGAGGTGGTGGAGCGGATTGGAAAAACTCTACTAAACCCTTCGGCTCGCCAGCAGAACGGCGCGATTATATCAGCCGTCAGAGAAGGATAATATGCTTAGTAGACAAGCTTGGGTGTCGAAGAAGGCAACAAAGTTGCGTGTTTACAAGTGTATGTGCGTGTGTTTTGGTTTTAGTACTAACCACACAGTCACTAAGCACTAGTAAAAAATACGTCATCAATTTGCTACATCGAGCACGCTTGGCTGTTTTATTTTAGAAGGCTATGCATGATAATTATCAAGAGAGAAGAGCGAACTATTTATATTAAAATATGTAGTATGGGGGGCTGGGGGGGTATGGCCCTGAACTTCTAAAGTGGCCTAAACACGCCTTAATTTACAGCTTTAAAAAAAAAATAGAGGTGCACGGCTGCACGCCGTAAAACCTCAACAAAGACAGTATTTATGTATTTACATATTTTAGCGTATTTGTTTGTTTGTTTTATTATTTTAAGAACACTGTCGAGAAACGGTTTACGCTCAACAATTCCAAAGAAGTATGAACGACCAGCTGGTACAAATTATACACGTTTTTTGCGCAAACCTACGGGCTGCGCCTAACGCCACTATAAATGAGACAGATTTTTGACCTTATTTAGGGATTCCGTTTTAAACGCAATTAATTCAACAACGCCTTCGCGCTTCGGCTTCAAGATATTGTTTTTTTACTAAAAATATAAGCAAAAAAATATAGCAAATACAAAAACTTGAAGAAAAATGCCTAAAAAGGCTATTTGAATTTTAAAATTATATCATTTATTTTTTTATCGGAGAGCCTTCCTCTCCGTTCCTTTATGCCGGTTGCATGTTGTTGTTGGATACATATGATTCACTTTTTGATATAAAGCACAGACACTATACTGCAACCATTACAGAACTACTTGCTATTAAGTATTGAAAGTACAGTTGAGAGATTACTACATCTACCTGACAATATGTGTGCCGGTATGTGATGGACTGATTTGACGATATGTCTTGCTTGCAGGTGCATACCTCACTAAAAACCATCTTGTTTATCCCCCAATGTTTCGTTGTCAGGTGTATATCTCACTGTAAAATACCTTGCTTATACCTAAAGTGATTCTTTGTGTAAAACTTGTACATCACTTGATACTTGTGCTTATTACCTTCATTCTACAGATTAAAACTCATTCAAACATGATACTTTACTTTTTTTATACCCTCAGCTAAACTAGAAAACCCCATGAACGACCACGACTTCGGCAAACTCTTCGACCACACCATTCTGAAGCAAGATGCGACCAAGGAACAGGTTGTCGCTGTGTGCCAAGAAGCAGCCAAGCATAACTTTATGAGTGTGTGCGTCAACCCGGGATGGATCACAACATGTGTGAAAGAGTTGGAGGGAACTGATGTCAAGGTATATAAGAATCATATCATGTATTGCTGTCCGTTGATTATAACCTCTATTTAGGTGTATCCAGTTGCTATGCGATACTGAAAGCATATTGGGGGCTTTGCATTGCACCATAAACCGCTGCATGTATGGCAGTCTTAGCAGTCAGACTCTTCGATAGTGATAAATGACTATCGCTCTCAGTCGTAAGGGTTCGATTGAATTCGAGACACATCTGTGGTAGATGATTTTCAAGTATTTAATTGATGCAAAACTTTTTGTATACTACGCCTGTCATTAAGTCATGTACGCTTACTCTCAATCATGTACTGCAGGTATGTACTGTCATCGGCTTTCCCCTAGGTGCCACAACGTCCGAGTCCAAGGCGTATGAGACCAAGAACTCGATCGAGAACGGTGCATTGGAAGTAGACATGGTCTTGAACGTAGGATTTATGAAAGACGGTAATATAGATGCGGTGGAATCCGACATCAGGGCAGTAGTAAACGCAGCACGACAGGCTAACGACAAAGTGATTGTTAAAGTGATCCTCGAGACATGTTTGCTGAACAAGGACCAGATCAAGACCGCATGTGAGCTGTGTGTGAAGGCTGGTGCTGACTTTGTGAAGACGTCAACCGGTTTCTCAACTGGAGGTGCCAAGGCAGAGGACATAAAGCTCATGAGAGACACTGTGGGCAAGGATGTGGGTGTCAAGGCGTCGGGTGGTATCAGGGACTACGCCGCTGCCATCGCTATGGTGAACGCTGGGTGAGTATTGTCTGTGAGATCAGTATGCAATGCTGAAGTTTTAGTGTATATGTGAGGCAAGTGGGTGGGTGTGAGTGGGTGATATGCATGTATGTATTGTATACATTACACAGCTAGTTTTGCACTTGCATGTGTGCGTGTATTTCTGCTTGAATAACTACTAGCTCGAACGATACAGCTTTCAAAGGCACGCGCTGTACTCTTCAGTCTTATTGGTGCAGCTTACTTTCACAGGCTCTGAAGTGCACTTTACTGATTTCATGATAACTTAATACTATGTAGTTGTTGTACAGGTAGAGCTCGTGATGTATATGCACCTGTCGGTGATGCACTTGAAATAAGTAGTTGCGAGAATGTAGTAGTAGTTAATGCTTGTAGTTATATCAGCTCACGTACACGAGTGCACACTGGAGATACGCTATACTTAACAGAAAGTACCAGTCTGTAGAATGTCCTTCCTTGTACTCTACCGAAAAGGTGGTTTGTATCGTATATATGATGCAGGTACAATACACATCTGCGTCAAGCATGAGTCATTCCCCATTTTGCGGTAGTTTTCTGCATCACTGTTGTATATCTCGTAATTCATCAGACATTTCAGTGATCAAATTTCCGTCAATTAAATTACCGTATCCAATGTCGTTTTTGAAAACTACAGCGCCAATCGTCTGGGATGCAGTGCTGGTATCAAAATCATCGAACAAAGAGCGGCCAATGACACACAGGCCAGTGCAGGTACAGGCCTATATTAAAGCATCGGTACTAACGGATTGACTGGCACATACTACGCCATTCTTGACAGCAACTACTCGATTCTAAACACTCAACACCTATACTTAATCCCTAGTATATACTGCACCATTCGTTCGTATCAGAACACAGGATTATAATCGAGCGAAAATGCAGCAGACTGGAGCGAATCTTCAGTGGTACAGATACGTAAATAAAGAAACACCATTTCCGCGAGCAAATTCGTAATGTTTTTCATATAGCCTACCACATTTTGTAGCTGGACTTCGGCCCGTACTCATAACTTGTGATTGTGGAATTCAATGTCTAACTAAGGATTTGCAGAACAAGCGCGCACACAAAGAATTCTCTTACATTTCTTGAGCACACGTTTGGTACATGATTATTTGTTTCCGTTTTTGTTTTGGGCGACATCAATGGACAAGCTATCCAAAATACAAAGCGGTGTATCGAACACAGTAGTGAACTTTATGTTTAGCTAAAGCAGAAGTTACTATCTCAGTGCAACGTTTCTGTTCACGGTTGTAAACGCATTACTCGCGGACTGTATGCAGGCACAGTAACAGATTGTAGTTTATCGAAGACGTGCGCTATACGCAGGCCCGAATTACAGCTTGAGGCACGAAACAAAACGTTAAAATCGAAAAATCATATCAGAATGCAGGACAGCTACGAGAACGTGGAACACGATATGTAGTATAACATCAACTGCACGAAAACACTGATTGTGGAAAAATGACTTCCAAAACGAGTGCGACGTATCCACTAAGGCGAAGTAGAGCCATTATACTCATGCAATGTGTATTGTGGCATTAGAGATAGACAAATAGTACAACTCGTGATACCTTTCTTGCTCCTCGGCCAGTCATGTACGACGCACAGTTCTTTATTTACTATACAGTCCAAATTCCTACTCGCACAACTGTTTAAATGTACAACCCCTTTCACCATATCAGATCCTCCCCAAGACTGTACTGTACAAGTGAGGTCCTTTTCTGGTTCAAGCGCAAATCTACAACACATCAGAGCAGAGTTTTCAAGCCCAAATAAGCATTCTGCTGCGTTTCAGCCGCAGTATATCTTTTGTTTGGTCACCCCTCATGTGCGATAGTGAAAACTCCAAACGTGTCAGCTCTACAGAATGCAAGCTCAATTTGCTTTAAAACCCGGGGGGTGTTTGTGTATCGAGTAAGTGTTCTGCTTCATCTGCAACATTGCGTTTCTGCAGTCGAAACAAAGTTCTTGTTCTCGCCTGGACCGCCAGTGGCTCACGACCTCTGTAACACTGCGCATGTACTTTTTGATAATACATATGGTACAGTCATACTGATATAGTGTTCCATAGCACTCTTGCAAAGACACGCCGACGTCACTGTTATGCTTGCTGGTGCTACCATGAATATCTTATATCGGGGTGATGTGTCATACATTGGCACAATAACATATGTACAATATATTTTGTGTCGGGACATTGGGATATGTTGTGACAATCACACCATTGTATCGTACCCTATGCTGGTACGTTCATACTAGACTCCTCCTGCTCGTAGAATTGGTTCACATCGTTAGCAGCCAATTTCCACTCCAGCGCTGACCACCACATCAAGCCTGCAGTTGTTGCGTAGAGCACTATCGAGCACACCGCAACTATATAATTCCCTGTTAGCATACCCATGGTTGTCATAGAAACGCCACCGGCGAAGACAAACATAGACATGAAGTACTTCATTGCGAAGAGGCCTGATAGGAGCGGACGTTCCTTGTGCCCAATGTGTAGCACTGTTTGAAACAGTCCGAAGAATACAAAGTAGATCCCTATGGCTACATATGACATCTGTGGGATTTCCTTGAATGTGCCTATGCATGTGAGTATCACAGCTATCGCAAGGAATAACAGGCTGCCTACGAACAGGCACGAGTATATTATCTTATAGTACTGCAGCATGATTAACGGCCACCTCTAATTAAATATGTATGGGTACTGTGATATTAGTGCGCTAACATTTATATTCGTCGTGCGACTAATGATGTTTCAAATGATATGACACAGGCAAGGATATGTCACAGACAAGTGAATCAGAGCAATCTCAAGCAGAAAACTTGTTCATCTACAAGCTTGCTCCTAGTATGTGTGATATGCTCTACCAACCTACACTTATTTACACACGTACACAATCACGTGTGGTTTCTCCGCTTCAGCGTGGAGTTGTGAATAAATCCTGCGAGCGTGTCCAAGAGGTTATGCGCCCCCCCCCCCCCATAGATATTTACATACATACATAAAAGATACATAAAAAAATAATTTAAAATATGTATGTCTAAAAAATACATACTGAAAGACCAAAAATAGAATATATATAGCTATTGTAATAAATGGACCGGTTCCGGGAACCAATGTAAATATTTAGCCCTTCGGACGATATTTATTTATTATTTCCGATGACAGCCATCTTTTTGTTCGCATTTCTTCTTTCTCTCTATAATGTTTCTTTTTTTGTTTTTTTAATTAAAAAAGAATAAAAAAGAAAAACTTTTCTTGTATTTAACCCCGATTACGCTTTTCCGGTCTGGGTTATTTTAACGATCTCCACAAGATTGGTATCTAAATTGGGCTTATCAGTATTACTATTCTCTGGGCATTATATACATCAATCTCTAACCTGTGTACGTATGTCCCGTTCTAATTAAATCACATATTTCATACGATTGGGTCTACGATACCATCTTCCAATTTTCCTTACCCTTCTGTTTGGCACACATATACAAAATACCATGAAGACCTTCTGTGGCATCGTGCTGGCGGCAATTGCCGTAGTTGTGGCACAGTTCCATGTACATATGTCACCCAATATCACGTTCAGTACAGTCCCGTTAAGAGGTTTTCCAAATCAAGAGATTCTCGTCAAACTAAATGCACCCGCAGGTGAGGAATCGACATAATTGTTATTCAAGAAGTATCGTGCTTCCGAGTTGATATTTACTGACTTGGATGCAAGTGATATTCACTGTCTGTGACAGTGTTGATATAAATACCTGGCTTTGATGTAGCTGATATACATTGACTATGACATAGTTGATGCAGCTGATATACACTGGCTATGACATAGTTGCACTGATGTGCATTGGATTCGTTACGGTTTGGCTGTTATACCTTGACTTCGATATAGTTGACATGCACTGACTTTGCTACAGTTGATATACACTGATTTTGGCGTTGTTGACATACACTGACGATGATATCGTTGCTGTACACTGACTTTGATATAGTTTATGTACATGTATGTAATATAGTTCATACACGCAGAATTTGATGTACAGGAGATACCTTTGCTTTATTTTAATTTGTATACATGATATACTTGTTATATACTCTTTTCAATACAGTTGATAAACCCAAACTTCAATAAATTTGAATATACTGACTTTGATATAGATATACACTGACTTAGATATAGTAGATATACAGTTGCTTAGGTATAGTAGATAGACAGTGGCTTAGGTATAGCAGACATACACTGACAGATATAGTGGATGTGCACTGACTTAGATATAATTTTTATTCACTGACTTAATTATATTTGATATTTACCGACTTAGATATAGTTGATATACACTGACAGACACAGTTCATATACACTGAGTTCGATATGGTTGATATACACTGACAGATACAGTTCATATACACTGAATTCGATATGGTTGATATACACTGACATCGAAACAGTTGATAAAAACATACGTAGACGCATGTGACTGGCAGTGCAAGTCACAACACACCCTACAACGAGGTCTATGTGAATAGTAGTGTGTACTTAAAGCTATGATCACATGTCTACATGGCAGTTTTATATATATACCTTTGGATGTGCTGTACCAATACCAAAATATAGTTGCTTAGGTATACTTGGTGTGCGTTTTGTCGACTGTCTGTGGAATATCTTCTACTTCGAATCTGGACAGACACGCATATAGCAATACTCAATAGCGTCATGTATGTATTCATGAGTTTGTTTCACATACATCAATATATTTATAGCCGTTTAATGATACTTTCTGCGCGCTTGGCAAATTGCCTGTTTCTGTTTTCATGATTTCAAATCGAGAGTTCCAGACTGGTGTGTTTGGAGAATCCAGCACACTAGGATGATTTGGAACCGTTTTACGAATCTACATTTCGTGTAACAACAAAGTATGCAACTTAGGCACACTCGAATACTCAAACAAGCCAAGCAAGTGTTCTTTTACGTCGTCTTATCAGCCTATATTTAACACGTCATAATTTATACCGAAGAATTCGTTATCGACTAAAAATGGAGTTTATGTATTCAATGCTAAGTAGGGAACGGTGGGCTTATGTGTGCTACTGCGTTGTTGTTCGTTTTGGTATACCTAGAGATCCCACACGTTGAATACTTGCCAAATATGTGCATATTGTATACAAATCCATTTGCAAATAGCACACTATTCGTCTATCGTGCATGTGCTGATTGATCCCTATAAACTTCTGTGGATTGCTGTTGTCAGCTATGATTGCGGGAATTCGCGATACCTGTCATATGGATAACAAAGTGTGTTCGTATCACGCGTTACGCTAGTAGTATCCTACGGCTATAGTACTTCTCGGCGTCCAATTATTCACCACGGGGACATAGACTATACCATTGACCGCAATTTCCCAGTCCCAGTACTTACAGAGTTGCCTTTCATGTCTGGTCTGATTTCAATGTTATTGTATTGGCTTAACAAATGTCCATTACTATTACTACGAATCCGTCTAGTTGTCTTCGCTCGCTATAGAGACCACCTAATAGTTATTGCTGTTCCACCTGATCATTTCATAGAGTCAAAGCAAAGTAGGCCAACAGTTGTCATCGTATATCGCGGTGGTAGTATCAGCCAAAATCCCCCAACCCCCTCAGGCATTATATTTACCTGAAGCAAGGTCTCATCCTCAGCAAATTTTCTCGGTAATCGACAGGTTACGAAGGAAAACTAAAAATAGAAATCGACGGGTCCTCGGCAGTCGGAGGAGGTAAGATTGTGGGCGACAATGAAGTGAAGTTTGATGGCGGCGAACCCGTCAGTAAGGGAAGGGCAACATTCGGTATAGGTATGATATGGGTCACAGATTTCGATGCACGCGATGTTTTTATTGCCAGGCCCACACCCGCGTAGTTGTTGCCTTGATAGGTATCGCATTTGCCAGATGCACCAGAAGAGTTGGCATAAGGCGGTTTTGGCCTGTGGTCACGGAAGCATGTCTTTTGTAGCCGATATGGTGTACGACGCCCGAGACACTTAAGTTTGTTTTAAAGTTTTTATGAACCTGTGCTGGGTTTAAATCGATCTGCGGTGCATGGTGAATATAAACCAAATTGCACTACATAGCAGCCTTTGTGAAATATATTAGGTTGGTTTATTAAAACCACCTTGTAAACAATAGCTTGCGGAGGTTCGGCCAGTTCCAAACAGGCCGCAGCATCGACCCCTGTACTTAATGTGTTATGGCATGTGAGCTTCCAAGCAATCACTCTTTCGCGGGCTCTGTTGCGGTGTGAAATGCTATTGCCGAGGAAACTCATCCAAGCCATAATATCTCACTATGATCAACAGACAAGATCGGTTTGTACAGATTACACGCTGAAATCGACGGAGAAACGGTTGTGAGTCATATCATCACAATCGCACCTGAGACACAGTGCAACGGCAAGCAATGGTTCTATGTGAGCTCCTGCGACGACTGCGTGCACTTGACAGACCTCAACTGTCAGTACTGTCCTGGCTTGCAAACGGTATATTGGAGTTTAAAACTTATTCGCGTTCCATTGTTCACATATGTTTTCTGAAGTCCTGATGTTGTGTGATATGTCAGTGATTTTATGCTATAGCGGTAATTTGTAATATCCCTGTAGCTTGTATCGCAATGTATACTGGCTGTGCAGGTTATTCGGAGACAATTTGTTGTATGTGCAAATGTGGACGTCCAGGCGAGGCTTTTTTACGTATTTGGAATACACCGCACATAGGAAGTACATAAGCATGCCGTTGAATGTTTTTATTTTACCTGAATGTTATAATCATGTGGAGAATCGGACACCCGGTTATTATTTTCTGTGAGACTTGTGAGCCTGAATGGAGTGGCGGTCTTATGCTGATAAGTATAGTTAATGGATTGAATGTGTTTGATTTGTAGCAAATACCGCTTGAAATCTGCGCATATGTAGTGTTTTGAGTCGGCACGGGTTAGTGTAGAGGTATTCGCCAATATACATACACACACACACACACACACACACACACACACACACACACACACACACACACACACACACACACACACACACACAC
>NW_014040540.1:200764-203644 GCF_001186125.1 Sphaeroforma arctica JP610
TTATATATATATATACTTATATATATATCTGTGTTCAGGTAGAGATTGTATTGAGCTCTAGTCTCTCTCTGATATGTCACATTATTCACAGTGCGTAAAAGGGAACATCCACGGGCCTTACGATCCGGTGGCGTGTCCTGAATGGTTTGTCAGCGTGTGCTTCGGTATGTCGAATGTTATGTAGCGGATGCTAGTAGCCCGTTATTCGTCACAACGTTCCTGGCATTCGAATTCTCCGACAGCTTACGGCATGTGTTTGTATAAAGTCATCACACTTTTGAGACTGCCCCTCAACTCTACTAAGGCGTGTTTTTTTTTGCCAAGGTCGAATTATGCCACAATCGTTTCCAATTCGTTTATTTTCGGATACACATGTGTGTCTTCCCAATTAGTGCTTCATTGTCTACCTTGTTTTTTTAGTGCTATTTTGCACAAATAATGCAGTAAAATCAGTTTCGAGATAGCCGCGATGATTTGTCAACTTAGGGATAGGCTATCGAGCCCATGCTTCTGACTGCACAGAGCAACGATCCGTCAGAGTATCACATGTCTGCGTTTGTTCTGATTTTGTCGTATATTTTCGATAATTTAGCTGTATATGGCACCAGAGCATACCGCTCGGAAAGTAAGGTGTGTGGTGCTAGGTCTGATATTCTGTACGCAGAACTGAACAAAACAATAGATACCGGAGAGTACCTCTGATATCGCAGCTACGTGTTGGGTTTGAATGAAGTTTCGGGACAATTTGGAAAGTGAGCGATACGGTACTGGGCTCAGGCTGGCCGTGTTCTCGCTGAGCTGCCGCTACTCTATACAAAATACACCAACTGTATTCAGTAACCCATCACCATGTATTGGTTTTTTCGCTTCTTCGGTCTGTAATATTCTCTTCCCCCATCCAATTCCAAGGTACATTGTCTGAGAAGCAATCTTTGTAGTAGCTATGGCTTTACTAATGTTCTTTAACCCAGGGAAGATCTTATCGAACTCCTATCACTTAACCGAGTTGTATCCTGATCATACCAATGCAGTTCCAGGGAATATCGCATGGAAAGTGAGCGCTGTGGCACTGGGTGTCTTGGCTGTGGTCTTGCTGAGCTGCTGCTGTTGCTTCATGTGCTCGCGTGGCTGTGGTCGGGATCAGTCCTACCTGTCTCAATACGATACGAAGTTCAACCTTGACCATTCAAATCCTAATGTATGTGCGTAGATCGCCTGTCTTTGTTGCCGGCAGTGTTACTTATTGATAGCTATAAGCACTTTAGCATTTACTTTATTCCGTGTGCATGTCTGATTTTGTTGCATTACATCAGAGTGAGGCGTGTTTGCGTGTGCACTGCATCGACCGATATGCACTCCGAATGTACTGATTTGATGGTGGCTATGGATAACTTGCGTTCCAGTTCTCGAACCCTTCATCATCACCAACCCACGTGTAATTTGATAGTGCGTTGGGGCTTGAAATCAGACTCTTATACAAGCAAGAGTCCTGACATTGCACGACTAGATTGTCTAGTTTGTCCAAGGCGCACAGGTCCAATTGCGGCGTTGCAGGTATCGGTCTGAGTATACATTGATGCTCGTATCCCTGTACGGTTCATCGATGTAGTTTCATTCCTCACTTCACAGCACGCATGTATTGTAGCCAACGGCGTATCGTTTACAGCACGCACGTATTATTGCAAATGGCATATCGGTTAATCAGCTTCATATGCTATTTGTACCATGTTTCCATTTCATACCCGAGGGCCAGGCTTATTGTGGCGCGGCACCATACTTCTTGTTTCACACGCGGAAGCCAAGATTATAGTACAGGTGGCGGCGTTATGTGAATCCTGTATCGTGTCTATGAATTTACTTTTCAATTTGATTTTATGACGGGGCTTAATATATTTCCATATTTTAGTATTGATAGGAGAAGCCTAATGATTCACTGCGTAGGTCTGGAGCTATTTTGTATGAAAATCCTTGGTCTGTTCGAGCCCATAGAAGATACATGGACTTCGATTTTACATTGTACTTCAGTCGTTCGTTTAGCCTGTATTAAAACTATATGTTTCGGTTTCCACAGTATGGAGCGACTTCCAACAACGTCGTCCAATACCAAGAGAACAGGGAGCGGATAGCAAGCAAGTACAATATTCATAGAAACAGGTGAATACCAGGCACGTACGATATTCCGAGGAAACGACAAATAACGAGAAGTTTAATATTCATAGAAACAGAAGAACACCATGCACGTAGAGCAATTTCTGGGGAGAGATCCATCAAGTACATTATCTCTGGAAAACGTTGGACAGCGAGCAAGCACATGATTTGTAGGGACAAATGGGCATTTCTAGGAACATTTCAAGGGACATGCAGACATCGAATAAGTACTATTCAATTAGGAACAGATCGCCAGTGCGCCAGTACAGTATTCCTAAGACCAGATGAACCGCGCCTTATGTTGCCCAAACGTTCACGAAGCGGAAAGGAGCGCTAAGGCAAGTGAGGCAGATAAGTTGTACAACAACTAGTCTACGAATAGCTTGTGGTTGGCGGAGATGTATTTATGCTTGCGGACCCAAGTTCAGCAGCAAGAGGACTTTGTGCCGAGTTAAGGGAGCGCTCGTTGATAGCCTCATACTGCGGTCTGGTTCATGTAGTACTAGACCTACACCCCCACACCATCACTAGGCGCCCTTTAACGCGGAGATTCTTCGCTCGAGGTTTTACAGTACTGACTTGGAATTGCACTTTACGCATGGTAACACTGAAACACTGGGCGTGCTGTGACAACCGCGTGACCAATACACAGCCAACTGCGTCAGTAGGCAGCAGCACTTGGAAGCGAAGTTTACACAAACACACAGGCACCATTCTCAATGCACGACTGGT
>NW_014040540.1:205191-219393 GCF_001186125.1 Sphaeroforma arctica JP610
CACACAGGCATCATTCTCAATGCACGACTTGCATTGCGAAAGGTCTGCCCAAACACACAGGCACTATTCAATGCACGACTTGCAGTGAGAATGGCGCGGCAGACATCGAGCACAAAGTTGCGTCGTGCATGGTGTAAGAGCTGAAGCCCCGGCCGTGATCAACGGAGTATTTAACTCTACGGATTGATGCAGTAGGCGTACATTGGTGCGTCACAGATATCAGCACCGTGCGAAAAAGAGTCCTATAGCGCAGCAGCGGCCGCGGGATGGAATACACTACTGTCTTATCACCATATTCACTCAAGCACTATATTTCAACCCACCTTGAATAAAGGTCAATGGGTCTGTTTCTATAGCTACCGGCTGCTAAATAAAATTCAGATACATGATCAATCTCTTTGCCCTGCTTTAGTATGTGAGGCTTTTGCGCCACATGGCAGATGTGATATGCTCTGATTTGTGGTTACTAAGTATAAACTCTCATTGAAAAGGCTATGTATTTCTCTCAAGCAGGTGAAAACCATATTCGGTGCCGAGCTTGTCCTTCTGCACATCCTTCGTGGTCTCCTAATCGGGTGTAAGCTTATACTCTGGGCATTGCGAGTTCGCGACATGATTAACTGTGTGGTTTGGTTGTACATGGGTTGTTCCAATACTGTAGATCCAAAATTGAACTGCGAAACAGGCAGTTTATCTCAGCATCAATTCTTGTATCAAAATTGTTATCCCAGAGACAGCTTTATGCATTAGTAGCATTCTCCGCTTTCCAGGTCCCATCCACGCTGTACTGTTAGACTAGGCTAGACAACAATGCAAAACTACAGCATACACCCGTCACATTCATAGGGCTACATTCGCACCAGTTGTCGTATAGAAGTCACTCTACTAAATTTACACTGCCTCCTATTTACGCTGAGATGTCGGAGGGCCTGTCAGCCAACTCATAACATCCCATAGGTCTAACCGTGGTTATAAGCTCAATATTCGCACACGCTTTCCTGCAGGCATCGCTTTCGCTGTGACATCGGAGCTCTATGTATATCTGCATAGACCATAGCACGAGAAAGCGATACAACATGAGCATGTGAACTGCAGACTACTGCACAACTTCGGTGCGTGATTATTGATAACAATTCAAACAGTGCTGGGATTAAAAAAACTTCACCCGTGATGTGTGCAAGGAAATCGAATCCAGGAAAACTATATATGCGCTACTGAATGGTGGTAAGAGAGACAAATGCATACCTGTTTGATCTGTATATTTCCGGCGTATGTTTCCATTTTCGAGACGGTCAATCCTTGGGCGGAGATACAGTCAAAGACCTAGAACGCAATTGCACCACACTGTACGGGTCAGATGGTGTTTATATCTAATGCAATAAAAGCTCAAAAGCTGAAGGGAGATACACCGCTGTGTCTACCGCACACCAACTGGAAGAAGATTTTCTCCGAGGAAGTTTACAATCGACGTACGCTTGCCACAAAAACGAAGTATCTACAATGTACGTCACATCAATAGCACCACCTAGTCACAACAAGCAACCTTAGGAATACAATTCATCTCCCCTTTGGCAGACATATCGCCAAGACAACATCCACAAAAACAAACACACTTACAACCAACCACATCATTACTCTACTAAATGTACGACTTACACAACTGCAACGGACAATGATTGCAGGATACAAAGACAGTGCAGTTCCTCAGACACGCACCTTAACTACATCCAAGCCATCTACGTTGTCATTGCTACCTATTAGCATGCTAGTGCCATAGGCCTTGCCCGCAATCTGTGGCGGCGGTGTCTGTGGCGGCTTCTGGATAACGATGAAACGTGTCGTATTCACCTTCATGTCCTGAATATCTCCTATTTGAAGTGTAGGAAGGAAAGAAAAATGCAAACTGTCAACCACTCGGCTATACACCACCACACAGATAGACGATAGAATGCCATAACGCTCATAAATCATTAACACCGATCTGATAGGCATACGCCACAGCTGAGGTCTAAGGCTCACTGCTTAGCACAGATAGCGCGTTGCTAGGCAACGAGAAGACTACTTACTCTTCAAGACAGACAATTGGTACAATTCAACGCACAGCTCAGCTGCGATGACTGCCTTATTCCCACCCTCAGACTGTGCAACGAGCTTGGCGGCCACTAGGAGAGTGACGGGGAAAATCGGTGTGAATTATTTAGATGGTAAGTATGCGAGACATCGGTATGAATTATTTAGATGGCGGATACTAGTGAATAAGAGAGAAATCTGTATGCAGATGGTGCATACCTTGATAGAGGTGCGACAGGTGTGTTGGTAACGATATCATATGATTGTCATTATCTCAGAGGATCCCGTTAGTCAATGGACTATATAGGGCTGTAAGATATCGAGAGCACACGCTGGGTGTACAGAGGCGGTAATAAAAGTACAGGTTGCTATCTGCGTGCTTATAAGCCCAGTCTTGCCTATATATCTCGCAAATATATGTGACGTATAAAGCTTTTCGAGTACCTGCAGTGCCCGAGCAAGGGATAGGGGTTGCTCCCTGTCGCGCGATAAACAGTTTGCATTGTTTCAGAGCCTGCTCGTGGCTCAGAATTTCCGTAACATTGTCCAAGGACGTTCCCTATACAAATCCGTAAAACGGAAATGAAAGCAATCAGTACCATGAAGTAGAGTACGATGGTTGAGCCCAATACTTTAGCACAACAGAGCAATTTCTGTCTCATACGCATATTCATGGATTCAAACGTTTGTCACGTACATACGGATGTGCACAGCGAGAGATGCATTAGCGGGGCATTCGACGTCACAGTGACTGATAACACAGATGTTATATATTGCGAAACATATAAACGTTCTCTGCATGACCTCCATAAACTTCTCGGCGTTCACATACACATGCCAGTCAACTACTTGGAACGGATAGAGCATAAGACTTCTATACCACAAAGCGAGGCTTCGATCTCATATACTCACTGATTTTTTCTACGGTGTAAACAAGTATACACATGTTATGCGAGTCAGCTATCATGCAGATATAAAGCACCTAAGTCCTACTCAGTGCAAAGAGCAACAGCAATACTTTGGCCACGCAGACTGCATATCAAAACACACAAAAATACGCCACATGTGCGTCTTTAGTAAAAGATTGCCAACGTGATACAACGAATTTAGAACAGTACACACACCCACACACACACGTAGAGAGTAGACCAGGCACACATCAAACTAACGCGCATTTATTAAATCGGAGTATGCACGCACACGCAGTGTACGGCAAGCGCACAATATGAACGAAGGGTGTGCACACCTCTGGGGCCAGTAGGCAGTGCTTGACACTGTGGAAGTGTTCGCCTGTGATTACAAGCGAGGTGTCTCTCAGTAGGTGATGTACGGCTTCCACCCTACCTGAAAAACGGTACAAACCGGTACAGCCCATGTGCTGATATGAGTGGTTGTCATGTCTTGGAACTCGTTCTACAGAAGCCACAGCGGTGACGTTGTATAGCACTCTAATGAATATAGCTGCATGTGTGTGATTGTGTGACAGTACACAACCCTTGCTGGGAGATTATGAACTCTATTGACAAGGGCATTCTCCAGGTGATCTATAGATTTGAGTATATTTAGATTGTTCGATACTTAACGAGCACAGGCAAAGAGTGGCGTTTAGCACTGAGCTTACAATAGAATTGAACACAGGACTCGCCCATACTGTGCTACAGCTGTACATTCAGTACCTGCTGTGGAGTTCTCAATGGCCATGAGGGTTGCATCCACTTCGCCCTTTTCAACAGCCTCCAAGCATTCGCGAAATCCCGGGCGAGGCACTAACTTGTAACTGCAGCACAGAAAAGAACACAAATAGAGTGAAGCAAGCTGCTTCAGTACAAAACAGAAACAAGCAAAGAAATATACAGTAATACACACCAGAGTGCAGCCGTATTGATACTGGAATACGACTACCGCGGCCTAGCAGTCACACCAGCACAGCACCGCAACCCTAAGAGAGATCTTGCTAGGGACAACCATACACCGACTTTCACTTCAGTAACTCCGTGTTGTCTGTTTTGTGAATTCAAATGACCACCCATGACTTGGAAACTATATTGTATGGCTATGGATGCACTACTCTCCTACTGTAAAATGATTCAAAAATCATCGCGTACAGATGCAACGTGAATTACTACATACTCAGGCAGCTTCTCGGTGCAAGAGATGTATGTGTACGTCCCGGGGATGCCCAGATAAGCCACAGATTTCTCGGTGGGTGTCATTCTCGCAAGTGTAGATAAAATAACCTACAAAAGTGTATATGTATTATATACAAGTAGTATACACTATACAAAGTATAAGTACATGGTATTTGCACAAGCACCATATAAAATAAATATATACACCCTTCCTTGATGGCTCGATCCTTCTGTCAAAGTGTTCGCATTTATTTATTGGTTGAGTTGCGTTCGACATATTGCTTGGACATTTCAATTTCAACTTGCAATCTGATCATGATGACTCTTTGATTTTGTTAAAAGAGAATTCCCCAAATCCTCTAAAACCCTAGAGCACCCTAAAACCATTAGGTAGAATCACCTAAAACCCTAGAGCACCCTAAAACCATTAGGTAGAATCACCTAGAGCACTCAAAAACCATACAAAAATAAATATACATAAAATAATTGTGCGTAAATATTTATTTATTATGCCAACAAATGCATACCCAGCCACCAAGGCACAGTGGTGAAAGGTTTTAGGACAAAACCATACACTGTTTACGACTTCACGGCTTACGCGCTCCAGAGAGAATAATACAACAACTAAGAACGTATGCTCACTGCGCCTGGGATCTGTAGATGACCACATAGCTATAAATACGCATTAGAACTAGTATATAAACGACAGTCTGGCAGAAAGTAATACCAAACACATACGAATTACGTCGAATACATACATCGACACAAACACACACATACATACCTACATACATATATACATACATACATACATACATATACTATGACTTGGAAGCAGGACGAGGAAGGCCACTTCAGCGTCAACGGCCACACCATCAAACGCACTTGCGACAAATCAGGTGATTCCAAGTGCAACGCATTATGGGAAGGTGATGGATACGGGGGCTCTGTAGGGAGTGAAGCTCTTGGGTCTAAATACTGGGAAGTCATGGTGGACACCCTGCACGCGCACAGCACAGTGTGGTTTGGGTTAACATCTATGGCACACTTCAAGCCTGGATACGGTATGAAAGGCATGTACTTTGGGGGTAACCTGGCTGATGGCGGGGGATTGCTGCGTTCACAGTGGGGTCCCAGGCCTCGACAAGGTGACAAGATTGGCATGCACGCTGTTGCCACACCGAGCGAGCTGAAAGTTAGGTACTACTTGAATGACGAGTGTCTGGGCGACGCGTTTGTTATACCCAAGTCATTTCCCGGTGTAATGTATGCGACTGTATCGCTGAGTAAGCCAGGCGACGAAGTGACGATCACGCAGTCAGAAAGCGGGACTGTCCCGGAATCAGCGCATGAGAAGATCGCTCGAGTGCCTGAGTGGCCTGAGGGTATGTGGAGGTCCGAGAGCGACTTTGGCAATGGCAAACATCCGACATTGAATATAAAAGAGCGCGTTGTCGAGGAAACCGTACCTGGCGCCGACAAAACGTACTCTGTATCCTGCAAGTGCGCCAACAGTTTGAATACGTATGTCAACCGGTTTACGGGCAATGGGAAGTGGTCTTCGGGTCCATGTATGAGCACTATGATGTTTTCGCAAGAATGGGTTCACGCTGAGCAACGGGCGAGTGCATTGTTGGGTAATGTGAGTAAGGTTAGTGAGGGAGATGCCGGTACGTTAACAATTGAGAATGAGACAGATGGTATCACAGAGACGTTTGTGCGGTACACACCGGCAGAGCGCGAGCCAGTCACATCTCTATGGTGGAATGTGTAAAATTAGGTTGAGGATCAAATGTACACGAACCAAAGATAAGTATATTGTACATGTATATGAAGTGGGATATGTATCGTGACAGACTATTGACCATGAGACGGATGATATCACAGAGACGTTTGTGCGGTGCACACCGGCTGAGAGTGAAGCCAGTCACATAACGAATAACCACTCGCCTTGCGGTTTCGAACCTGTACAGTCCTACCGCGATGGGGAACATCAATCACAGACCAAGTGCTACACACACTTAATCCCGCCGACATGAGTGTCTGGTAAATAAGGCATATAAGACTGGTGAATATACGCAATATGTAATAAATGAGGCTTATGTGATGTGGGAGAATACGTACGGTAAGATAGTATTAATACTGGTATGTGTTTACAACAGGAAGTGGGTAGGCGAAGTGTACGCGATATACATCAAAGAATGCTGCTATCAAGAAGAAGTGATTCGGTGCCCAGTATTGTCGGTAGGTTCTTATAGAAGATGTAAGAATAATATGATGCCGAGTAGTATAGTCAATTGTTACGGAGACGTACAACAGCCATGCAAAACAGATGACACGATCAATACAAGGAAGTGTTGTGCACACAGATTTGTTATATATATATATATATATATACGTGTGTGTGTATATGTATATATATATATATATGTGTATATATATATATATATATATATATATGTGTGTGTATATGTATATATATATATATGTGTGTGTGTATATGTATATATATATATATGTGTTTGTGTGTGTATGTATACAAGTATATATATAATATAATAATATAATTATATATAGTGTGTGCGTGTATTTAAAGTATTTTACATATCGGCATTTGTAATTCATGGCATAAATGGCTGTGTCTAATTTCCAGCCAACTTCTTCCGAACACTATCCTTGTTAATTCCACGAACGATCTCAATAATAACTACCCCTGGGGCATTCAGGTTGAAATTACTATCCTCTTTGATGCTGCCCTAGATGCCATCATAAATTCAGGGTATCGAGTGTAAATAAGCCAACCCCTTTTTCGCTACCTACTCCCAGTAAAATAGTACCGAGAATCGCCTCCCTGACTCACATTCAGATGGAGAACGTCAATTTAAATACAACGCACCTTGACAATCTCCAACGTACATATTGCATCAACTGGCGCAGTGCCATTTAACACCGCTCGCCCGCCTACGATACTTAATTTGGGCAATAACCTTAAACTAAAATATAGCTAATACGTTTCGGTCACTTGAACCAATGCATCGCAATGTATCAAACTAAGAGTGCGATGTGCTCACACTGAGACGTAGTGTGCTACGTCCAGAGGTGCTCCATGTTCATATTCAGCATCCCAGGACTTCATACGCCCTGCACAGCAAATTATAACTCAGAAAAGAGCGCGCCGTTCCTCCGCTGTGGAAGGGGAACGCCTGCGCCCGTTGACCACCCAACCCACCACAAACCCGGCCACAAGTGCAAGCAACACTGTACTGGCCGTAGCCACCCAGGGCGAAGCATGCTTCTTCTCCATGTCGTTGCATCGCGCCGAGAAGGACTTGGTGAGCCAGAAGGTATTGTCGTATCCAATCTCCTCCAGAAACTCGGCCGGATAGCCAATATCCGCCACAGGCATACGGGGGTCGTACCCAGGAGCATAGTTCAGAATGCCGTCGTTGTATCTCACTACCAGGGTCTGGAATAGTTCCTTCCAGTAGTTCACTACGGACTCCTGCGCAGATGTTGCGGCCTCGGTCGTGCCGGCGTCGTGCGCTTCCATCATGAGATCCTGCCACCTCTGGGTTGCGGGTTTCACCAACTCCCTGCGCATGCGCCCGTAGTTCTGATTCATCCAATTCGACACGATGTCAAACGCCCACCAAGCACTGTCCAGATCCAGTTCAAACCTCGTGCCTATCTGGTACGCATACGCATACAGCTTACCTGTTTCGCTCAAGCTTCCGGCCTCCCTCGCCTCTACCAACGTAGCCGTCAGTAGTGGCACAAACACGGAGTTTGCCGGTTCGTCCAGTGCAAAAAACGATGCTCCTCTTGTAGGGTGCGCGTATCCGATATGAGTGTACGCCGTGTAGGGCACCCCAATACCACGAGTGGTCTGGCCCTGAATGGCGTTCTTCTGCTTCACATCACCATCCACGCCGCTGACGCGGTGGGGGTTAGAGAACGGGCCAGCTAGGACGCCACGAGTCATGTCATGGTCGGTTTGTTCGTAGTGTGACTGGTAGATCGTCATCAGCTCGCGCACGGTGATGGGGCTGTCTACTGGCACGGAGAACGGCATCTTATACACGTGGTGTTCAACTTTGAGCCCAAGGGAAGGCGCGACGTTGGTGTAGATCCACTGCATGCGCACAGTGGCGTACATGGGCTTACTTTCACTCCCGAACACACGCTGGAACGAGAACTTATCCCTGCCCTCCATACCCTTCCAGAGACCGGCAGACCTGGCCTCCTGGTACATATTCGCACTGTGAAGAAAGCCGTCTGCACGGGTATCCAGTGCCTCAGGTGCAACGTACGGTACCTCCTGGATAGTGAAGGCATTCGCTACAACTGCAACGTGATTGTCGGGCACGCGCTGTGCTATCCATACAGCACTGATTTTTGTGGTGTAATCCTGCACGATATGAAACATCCATGCTTCCCCGGTGGTATCGGCAAGAGCTAGCGCTTCACCGGTCATGAACCCCTCGCCGTAGAATCCATGTTCCTCGGCTGCCAAAGTAACATACCACACACTCATTAGTGCTTCGTCTACAACATATATCGCACGAGATTTTCACCTTCAGTTTCGAGCGCGCTACTTTGCTTGATTCTCGGTTCAATTGCAAGCATGCCCATGGAGGTGGTATCCAGTGCTATGAAAGCAAGCGGGAATTACTATACTGATACCCAATCCATAGAAACAACGGGGGGCAGGAAATCGTCGTAAAACTATTTTGTCCACATGAATTCACATACAATAGATATGCGTACGGCTGCTCGGATATGAGATAAATCAGCTGAAATGGAGCCGCAAAGCTATAGTATTGACATACCTAAGGAGCCCATTGTTTTGATCGCACAGGCTACTGTATCGCAGCGCTCCAGACCAAGCTGCATCAACATGGTAATCGAAAGCTTGGCTTCGCCAAATTTTCCTACGATCAGTCGTTGTAATCACAGACAGGTATAAGTTGGTAACAGCGAAAAATGGTTCATCTCAAGTCGAATCGCGTTCACGATTGGCAGCTTTGGTTCATGCCGTTTATTTTAGAAGGTTACGTATCAAAAGTATGTATCGAAGACAGTACTTCAATGTGAATATCAACAATCGATCTACATCAACAACTGAGCAGCACCTGGTGTCATGATGATAAACATAGCGTACTCTGACACAGAGACGTACATACTGTATATCTACTTTAAAACTGAAGGCTTCACGAGCGTATATCGGTATGCGGAAAACGCGGCAAACTCCACTACTGCAAATGTGTAACAAAACAACGCTTATCCAGTACTATCTTGAGCTGCGGGGAGAAAACCATCGTAATGTAAGTACCTGTTGCGGGATCAGGCTGATCAATACCAGCAGCTGATACCTTGCTGTCACACGTGCTCTCCGCCATGGTCAATCCCACCTCGTTGATAAGCGGGTACGTATTTTCCCATATACCGTATGTAGTCTCCACTTCATCGATGTAAGCTAGCACTGGTGTGTCGGGACTATTCTGATACACAACGGATCTGTTATTGTGAGCACGTGGGTACACTGCACCCAATCCGTATACCAGATGCTTGTCGCCTGTTTTATGTGTACGTCCAGGCACCAAGGCTAAGCGATTATCGCATTCGGGGCAATCATCTGCATGGTGTTTTGAGGTGATACTGTATAAACTTTTGGCAACAACTGACATATACATAGTACGACTTAGAATCAAGTTGAGATTTGCATCAGAATACATATGAACAAGTAGCCACACCTCCACTGAACCATATACAAAGCAGCTCTCTCTATATATATAGATACACACACACACACACATATATATATATATATATATATATATATATATATATATATAATATATATATATATATATATATATATATATATATATATATATATATATATATATATATATATATATATATGTATGTATGTATGTATAGATAGATAGATACATATATAGATAGATACATGATAGATACATATATAGATAGATAGATAGATAAGATACACACACACACACACACACATATATATATATATATATATATATCTATAAATATATATATAGTATAAAGTTCACTGGGTGTAGAAGATATGTACAGATATACAAATATAGATAATATACAAGGTAATCTGTTTCGGTTGTGATAATGTTTTATATAATCTGGCAAAATATATTCCAAGCCACATATAGTTCCTACTGTCGTAATACGCAGATAAGTGGACACCGCCGCTTTCTTCGATTGATGCTCCCTTTCACCTTTATACAACAACTTGATAACGCAAAACAATTTGGTAATATAATTTTTATGGCAGTATCAACTATATTGCTAGTGTGGACGAACGTATTTATACTCCCCTGATACGACATTGCTGAATTTACTAAAAAGCGCCGTATCCCGATTACATGTTTCTAATAAAATATACTTACTGGAGTGTGATGTCAGTGCCACTCCATCTACAGACGCACTTTTTGCTACGCACACAGCTGTACATGCATATGCGCTGCGTGCACATAGCAACACAGCGACGGTCAAGCCTCTCCCGACCAACTGTCCTAACTGCATCCTGAGATGTCAGTGTATTTGCCGGCTTGCACCACGAAGTACTGCTCTCTAAAAATAGCAGGAAAAAGATAAAATAGGAGTGTATATATCTTACTAGGCATGAGTTAATTTACTTACAATACCAGCTCCGGGGTCACCCCTCTGCACTATTTATTTGAACATGGCCCTCTTGTCTTTTTAGAGAGGGCTATGAACAACGAGGTATTGTACGTCATCAATATTTACATTACAGTAGCACGTGCTATTTTGAGCTCATTTTTTCCTTATAAAACAAACATAAATAAACAAAAAAAGACATACAGTATGTTCAAATATCATAAATAGGCTTCTAACATAGCCTTCTATGTATAATTTAGAAGGCTATGCTTCTAAATAAAGAAATTTAAACATTAGAAGGCTATGCAAATACTCATATTTAGCCTTCTGATCATATGATGTATTAAAATATACTTCAGAACGCGAAGCCATATTTCAAATATATATATACATATTAGTTGATATTTATAGACAAGAATTCCGCCTAGAGATAAGAGAAGTTATTAGAACAAGTCGTCCTTCCGAACTCCAAACTGCTGCGAGTATACCATGCAGATAAGATCGAATCAAGCAGATTCGTTAATAGAGGGATCAACGCGAACGTTATGCTGGATCTTGATACAAATTTAGACCCTTGGATATCATCTTACATTGGTGCACAAGGGTATTTCGTTGCATTGGGATAATAATATCTATTTAAAAAAAAGTTACAATGTATGCATGTTACAATGTATGAATGTTAAAATGTATGTATGTTACAATGTATGTACATATGAGCCGTTGTAGTGCTTCGGGAAAGATCGATGGGGAGAAATTGTTAGTAAATTACCGTTTGAAGATTGGGCCAAGTGAGTCGACGATGGAGGATATGCGCTGGGTCAATTCGGGCCGGTGCTGACAAAAACCTGTCACCGTCGAGTATGCCACTTATTCGCTTGCTGACCTAAAGTAGCGGACCCACTTCTGATAATGGGTTAGTGCAGAGTACGAAATACCGAATAGGACCAGGTTATCCTTCATAATTCGGTCGAGGAGCGAGGTTGGGGGTGAACCAATGCCACTCCAGACCAGCAAGGGTGCACTCGGTATGTGCTGGTTGGCCTGGATCGAAAGTAACATAGGCGGAACCAACAAGCGCGATGACTTGGTTTTGTTTGGACCGAGATTTGGAAGTGGTACTCCAACAGCGTGAATAGCCAGGGTATGGAGAACATCTGTTGATGTGTCAGTGTGAGGTCAGAGCCAATGGGTGGCAGTTTCAGGCCCACCAAGATTCGTCGAATCAATTGTTGGATGCAGGTAAAGTGGCTGGTGGTGAATTTGTGGCTACCGGGGTAGACAGGGCAGAGACAGCCGTCAGTGCGGTAGTCGCAATGTCATCTTTATATTATAGACATGATAAGTTTAATGTATCTTAAGCAGGTTTGTCGTGTGCACCACTTTGTCCATTTGCTCACCAACAATTCTAGGCAATGTTAATTGAAAGCCTTCATCCACCTGATGATTAGACTTTGTAACTTCTTATGCACCAGTTAGAAATAGACGCTTTGTGTTAACATTCACCATACCAACCCACACGTCACTTGTATACCGTTGTTCGCCAAGTCTGTGGGCCCTAAGAGTAACGGAATTCTGTAATGAAGCAAATTGATGGCGCAACTGTATTTATGCATCTCTTTCATAAATTGTCAAACGTACATTTGTTTTTGTGCCAGTGATCTATTCTCCATCGTACGCTGCTGTGTAAAATCCAACAGACAGTTCTGCTTTCTACGCGGTTTACATAATTTTTACTCAAAGTCATTGTTTGTATCTTTTACTCAAAGCCATTGTTTGTATCTTTTACTCAAAGCCATTGTTTGTATCTTTTACTCAAAGCTCTTATTAATGTGTATACCGTTTTCTGTACAGAATAATTATTTTCACAAACAGCAACATTGTTCATCGTAGCGGAATTTTTGGTATCACTAAAACATGCACCATATAAGTCACTAAAAACGTACATTGTAGCTACCATATTCCTGTCTATACAATCCCCAGTATAAATTTAGTCCTATGTGGCGTGCACTTTGCGGCTTGCTGCGGAGTCGTGAATGGCGAACCTACAATAAGTATGATATTTCGATAAAATATGTATTATAATAGTAACGTGCAGCTATCATCTCATGCACCGCAAAGTGTACAGCTACTATAGAAATTTGGTTACCACGGTAGTCTGTGAATGTGAGCATAAAAGTACAAATTGCTCTCACACTGTCAACTTCAGTAGTCGTTTCGGACTCCAGATCCCTTCTCTCACCGTGACAACTTATCAATACTGGATAACGTTGTAACATTCGCAACACGCTTCGACACATTATTGTTCCACAGTGTAATGTTGGCAAGTCGACCATTGTTTATCAGGTATTCGAACATTGCACGGAATATACTAAACTTTGTTACACCTGTATGCCTCCTACAAAAGGTAAGCATGTAAAACTCGCTTTCGTGGCTCGCTAGCTACTATCTATATTATTACAAGCATCTCAAGTTTCTTGAAAAAACGAACAGTTCAAATACCTGTAAATTTAAATATACCTCTGACCTGCTGTGTTTTTCGTTTGACTTGCTATTTCATAATCTTCCGTTGTTTTACATACATTCTTTCAGCACGAAAAGTAGGGGTGACGATGTCACTGTCAATCGCAGGTGTGAGTCTGGCACCATGCTTCGTTCTTCAAAGGGTACTACTAGCACTGTATTGAATCTGGGCGGAAAAACTGGGTGCCTCTCTACGCTTAGCAGGGCGTCTGCCTTGTACAGGTGTATTTTTGTCTTGCGGTTTTAATGTCGAAATTTATGGTTCTAAAGTGTTTCCTAAGAACATATAGCCTATTTCGTTGTCAGCTGCATTAAAAAATATGTTGTATTTCCTAACAAGCTTGCAGGAGTCTTCATATATTTCTTGATCAGTTTCTTGCTTCGCTTTTGGGATGAACTTCGTGCATATAACTCTTTATTATTATTAGTATTGTTCCCGTAAACTTCACGATCAAGAGTACATACCCGCAACATAGCTTGTGTGGTTTTAGGGTTTTTAGGTGACTACCTTAGCAACCATAGGTACAACATTTGATTGACAATATTTGTCCCACATGTGTTGGTGATGTGGTAGAGCATTGGGAATCGTGCTAATTTGACACGCACCCTTAAATATGGTGTCTTCGCGCTAGTGTTTCGAGTTGACCGATGCATGTTTCTTCATCCCTGTCCCATCCCTCTTAGCTAAAGCAATACACTACCATATTCTACATCACACTACACTGCATAATATCTTACACCCCTCACACTGTGGTATTGGCATTTTTTTTCAAACACCACCCATCAAATTTTCAACGTGTTTACTACTCACCCTCAC
>NW_014040540.1:220517-237706 GCF_001186125.1 Sphaeroforma arctica JP610
GGGGGTTGCTTTGGCGCTCATATGGCAGTGTTCTACCTTCCACTCAAATCACTTACTGAAGAAGACATCAGGCGATACATGAATCCCCCCGAGATTGGTAATTTCCAACCAGATGTCGTTTGGGGAGATTTCAACTTCAAAGCCCGGATGTATGGCCACGCATCTACAAATCACGGACTATGTATGGAAATGATTGAGACTACATAATATATGGCACTTGGACTACTCCTATACTGGCGGCTCAACTGTTACAGAACATGCGTATCATCGGCCTATCACCCCCGCCTTCCTCCAGACTTATAAGCTGACGGACTACGGCATCGGTGGTGACCTCACCTTTGGACTCCATCTCCAGACACTATCAACGAATCAAATCCATCGGCCCCAACAAATGCCAACAATGGGACCTCCCTCCCTCATGTATATATCCGATACCGCCATCAACTGTATCACCTACGCAACAAATTTTGCGCGCGACTATTCCACGCCGAAATCCGGGCGCATCAGAACCTACTACGGTTGTATCTTACTTTGTACGAACCAGCGGAAGGGCTGCTACGGATCCTCGATCGCATCTGGCGCTATGCCGCTAACCCACAAATATTTGGGGGTTCTACTATGACCTAAATAGATTCTAGGTTTAGCGGCTGCCAAACCACGCGTTCCGCCCACGTCTGACCGCCCAAAGCAATGCTCAAATGTTCATAGGTATTGCGTACCAACGACGGCCTCCGTACCAACCCTGCATACCGGGTGACACAGGCGCCACCCTCGCTGGCTACTTTGAGGACCTATTCAACTCTACAACCCCGTACGTGGTTCCACCGGATACCGAACCCTCGCCCGATGTCACTTCCACCATACGCCCCGACGATGTCATGAAGGCTATACTACGCTATCCCATAAGGGGCCTGGCCCGGAATCCACATCCTCCTCCTGAAGGCCGCAGTGGAGCGCTCCACCGAACGCAGGACATTAGGACGCCCCGACGTCAATAGCCCACTGATTAGACTCCTTGCCAAAGCATTCACTGAGCTACTGGTAGATCGACTGCACATATGTTGAATCAGCTGCAGTTGTAAGGCGGGTACGTTCCCTGCAGCCCTGAACTGCCTTCTGACAACAGCGCACCCAACGAAAGCCGATGTAGATATCACCTCCCCCGCCAACTTCCGCCCTTTCACGCTTACGCAAATAGCCAGACGCATCTTTGAAAAGTGCTTTCTTCAGCTGATTACGAGCCACCCCGGCTCTGCCACCCATGCTATCAAGCTGGCTTCAAATCACGGTACTTCTGTCATAACCAAGCACTCGTCACCATGGAATCTGAGACACAGTCAGAAGAGGAGTGGAGCAACGTGAGCGACTACAGGTCTCAGGTCTAATTTTACAGCAAGAAACCATCTTTGATATATGGAAGTCATCAGAGTTAGCTCACTCCCGAGAGCTTATCAAGTTGCTTGAGTTACCCCTAAGAGTTGCGTTATTACATAACCGACTTCCGAGAGCAGATTAAGTTTCTCAACCGATTCCCGAGAGAAATTTAAGCCTGTCAACCGCAACATTCTAATAATAGCTGCGGTTCTATGTGAGTCACAACCTATGCGGAAAGGCATCATGTGATCAGCGTGAGATTTAGTTGCAGAGAAGTTGAAATAAAAAAGCATCGAGGTGTTAAAGTATTCTGCATAAGGTTTCTCATACTGACCATATGAGTTTTTACCCTGGCCAGCCCAAGCGGCTTAACACTAGCACAAACACCTTGGGTATAAAATCAAAGGTGAGGTCAGAAATAAATACATACATTTGCACTTTATTTAAAGTCTACTGCATTGCACTCTAACACAACGTCTGTCTGGACATTATCAAAGCATACGACTAGGTTGCTCTCCCACGCCTATGGGTACTCTGCGCCACGCTGGAATGCCCGAAAACTGGATCAACTACCTCCGCGTGCTATTCGAAAGGGTCCCTGCCCGAGTGACATACTGCGGCGCGCGCTCGCCTCTATTCCATATGTAAACTTCGATGGGTATTTCTATGTTTTAAACTATGTTATATAAACAAAGATACAATTTGAGTCAGTTAGGATTTAGCAGTGGTAGCTTGTGCAAGAATGATCGGGACCGCCTCTTGGTAAGAGCCTTAATATCCTCGATCACACAGGACATACCTCTAGCTGTTCTTTATTGAAAATTTTTCACTAGAAGTACTAAGTGTTCATGACCACATGTCTAATTTGTAGATAGACATAAGAACGTAAGTCAAGTTAATACATTTAGCTAATATAGATAAAGTTCCATCTGAAGAAAAGTTAAAGAAAGAATTAGACTTATTGGATTTTGGAGATTGGCGGGAAGACCAAAACCTGTAAGTAGTAGTTCAGAGATTATAAAATTTAGTTTATATTATCCTACATCTACTATCGTCTCAAATAGGTCCAATTAAATGAGTCATACCAAATACTCAGGCTATTGGAGCCATCAAAGTGAATTTAGAACACTTTGGAAATATTGAAAAAAGAACTTGTATTAAATTATTTAAAATACAAATAAAAACCAATGTGTTATCTCATTTGATCTTGATATTTTAGACTGACCAGAGGCCGTATTTCTACACATAGAACGAATGGCATCCTACAAGGCTCAATCGACGGCTTCCAGCTCTTTATTATCTACATGGATTCCTTAGTTGTCACGCTAGCACAATTTCGGCCGAAGCTCCTCCGCTCTTATTTATTTGTCGATGACACACGGATCCAAGTCCCCCAACCGGTTGCGCTCCAGCCCTTCTTAGACGACATTGATGCGTGGGGACGCAAATCTGGCTTCGAACAGGGTGTCAATAAGCCTCGAATTCGATCTACCGACTTGCGACACGCGGCGCCAACTCTCCGTATAAATGGTGAGCTTATCACGCCGACGCTCGCAGACGCACCTTGGAACACTCGTTTCCTCCACCTGAAGATGGCGCCCACAGATGCCAAGCCGAAACGCTCCAAATATCTGGGGCCCCCACTCTCTCACGGAATACCAGAGATCAACCTCGCCAGACATATGGAATCCCTGGTTGCAGCATTGTTCTGGGTATCGCCTTTTTTCGAGCTTATGGCATCCATGGTTTCAGCTGGCGACACGCCCACAACCGACTGGTGCTGTTCAAAACATTCATCCTACCCACGGCTACATATGGCCTGAACATTATTGCCTGGGCTCCGCCTATATGTAAGGATGCGTTGGACCCCTTATTCGAGCGCTATAACTCAGCACTCATCCAAGCTACAGCCATCATCACGGGCACTCAATACCCTAGGTTTCCCTAACATCAAACGAAACTTACTCCACTTTTGTGGCCTGCTCCCCGCGCGACCATTCGCGGACTACCCCGGAGTTTGCCTGGGAATACAACACAACTCAATGGCCAGCATAAATCCGCTCACCCCTCTGGCGCAACCCGCCTGGGCCCACGACAAACCATCACTGCGCTTCCCGTACTGTATCTATGCTCACCTGAAACTATACACAAAACCACGGGCGGGCGTACACCCGGCCATGTAGCCCTCCGCCAACGCTTTGACGACATTAAGAAGAACTCAACAAAACGCTGGTCCAACAAGGAGATCGCGGCAATTTTTATGGCCCGGCGCCAATACTACTACCAACTGGTTTTGGGTAAACCGCCAACATCAAACCGAGACAGAGCCAGACACGACAGTTTCAACCGCTGCCACCAATCCGGCTCTATGCTATGATTGTTACAAATACGTACATGTTCACATTGCTCGATTACCGCACTGACGGCTATCTCTGTCCTGTCTGTGCCCCGGTAGCCACAAATTCACCAGCAGCCACTTTACCTGCATCCAACAATTGATCCGACGCATCCTGGTAGGCCCAAAACTGCCGCCCATTGGCCCTGACCTCCTTCAACAATTACAGGAGTGCCACGACTTCCACGGTATCTGGACTCTCCACGAACACCTTGGATCTTTTCTCCAGCATGTAGAAGAACCACCGTACCCTCACCCGTCTCTGACACATCAACAGATGTTCCCCATACCCCGGCTAATCACGCTGTTGAAGTACTACTTCCAAATCTCGATCCAAACCAAGTCATCGCGCTTCTTGGTTCCGCCTATGATACTTCCGATCCAGGCCAGCCAGCATATAACGATAGCATCCGTGGTCTGGTGCGGCATTGGTTCACCCCCATCCTCGCTCCTCGACCGAATTATGATGGCACGGTGAACAAAATATTCTTTCGAAAGTCATTGTACAATCTCCAAAACATCTTGTATCTCGATCATACCAACCCAAGGTACTAGGTGCGAACGAACGCTCACACAGAGACTCGATACCCAAACTACGAACATTTGTGGGACAAGATTCAGACAATTGGTGTTCATGATTACTGTTTTTACATATGGCACATAACCTGCGATCTTCACACAGTCATAAATCTTCCCGATTTAACGTTAACGTGAACGTTGGGCGAAGACAAAACCAACTTACTGGCTATAAAACAGAAGCACCAAGCACAGGCGTGACTTGATATCAACGATTGGAGAACCTATAATTGGCCATAAGTCCTCAACGGGACAGTAGCATTGAAAACAAGAAAAAACATGAGCAGTTTTAAAAGCAACGCATATATTTCTACGAAAGAAACGTCATAATCCGATACAAAGGGGAAACGAATAATAAAATAGCGGCTTCCTACGGAGGTCCATGGGAAAGTCACAAGAAAGTATAGCCTATTGGCACAATAGTATCAGAATACCCGAACTCAGTTTGTGCTGCATAATACAGCAAACGAGGCGGATAAATTTACTCCCAATAACCATATACCACCCACAGAACACAATTAACTTCAATTCTAGACCATCTGTGAAGAGTGACGACAGGCGGTGCATCATAAGAGTACCTACTGCAGTAGGTAGACACAGAAAGAACGTGGACACACGAGAAGAATATAGCGGACGCCGTCGTTTTCACACTTCAGACAGACAAGGCCGAGAAAAGCGACATCGTCACAAACAACGGACTCACGAACGGCAAGCAACAAAAGGCGCACGAAGCAGGGAACTTACCTCAGTTTCACGGATACCAAGGGACATTCCCACTTATTTGACACTTTAACTCAGAGGGATAAGGAATAAAGATTCGGTTGTAGAGCCACCGATGAGAAACGTTTTCCTAAGCCAAGTTGCCAAGTTGATACCAAGCGAGAGCACACGTTACAACATACTCCAATAAGCGTAGTTGAAAACTTCTATAACAGGATGTTAAATTTTGAAATAAAAGTAAGAATTTATATCGGTTCATAAAGAACAAGTTTTCCGCTGTGCTAAGACACCAACCTCCAGAACTATAGTACCAAAGATACCTTTTTCTACCACTTCACAGGCTCACTCTAGTGAAAAGTTGGGGGACTGTGACATATAGGTACTAGAGAAGCCATAACAAAATACCAAAATCAGAAATCAAACCTAAGAATCCTGAGTTTCTGGTACAGGTCCAATTATTTAAAAAAAATATGCGCCGTCGGGAATATGGCGGGAAGAACGGTTTGTACTAGTTTTCCTCGTTAGAGCAACGCTCACATGTAAATACGAGTCTAGTGAATTATAAAATAGAGATAGGCTCATTGCGCTTCACTCAGATCATGATTCTCACCTAGCTGAGCGATTCGCAATTGAGACTCGTCATATTATTGTTTCCTTCGATCGTATTTTCTAAGTCACTCTCAAACCACACTATCATCATATTGAAAGTAAAAAGATGTCCTCTTCACAAACACATATTGTAACCAATACAGTTGATAAGATCTACAATCCACATAGAACAGTATGTGGAATTATACACTTTTATTATACACAATCATCCTTTAGGCAAGTATATAGGTCTCAACTAGTGTGATAATCCCGCTCCGTGAGGTGGTGAAGCGTCCGCCCAATTCCGGCAAGCCCATACTCTCAAGCAGCGGAGCATAAGGCAAATTCTTGGAGAACCGCAACCCGACCGCTAGCCACTGTACCAGATGGAAACTCGTGTCTTCGTTCTGAAAGGAACTACTGTATGCGGATGAGCTGTTTGACCTGTACCCCAACGTGAAATCTCGGCTGAGGACGATCGTGGACGATGGAGCTTCAAATTGCTGTCTACCAACATGAAAAGTCCCGAATAGTTGGTGAAAAGGTGGTGGCACCATTGTCGATGTGGACCTGACAGAGTTTCGCGAGCCTGAGAGTGGGATCACTAAATACTTGTCTCGATTATTCAACGTGGCTGAACAAGAGCTGGAGGTCTCATTTTGGACGATGTGACGACTGGGTCACGTGGTCGAAACAGTCGAAGAATCCGGTGCTTCGAGAACCGGAGAGATTTCATGGTTGTGAGGATGTTTCGAGATATGGCAAGGGAAACGCACAAAAGGAAGCGCATACAAACAGTGGTAAGCGTCGAGAAAGCTTTTGGTGGCTTGTGCGTGATTTCGCTGGGCCGTGAATTTGAATCTGATCGTTTGTGTATTTTTCGCTGTGCTATCAGCGCTTCAACTAGCCGGTCATATGTAAATGATAATTTTGCTGCATTGTAGCTGTTTCATCTAACCGGGATTTGCTGGGTCTAAAGGGTTGGGTTTTAGATGCGTAAATGTTCCTTATATAACAGTTGGTTTCCTCGCATGTTTAAGTAGCAACACAGTTTGAAGGAGAACTCAAGTACCTGAAATGCCATTGCCCATAGCTGAAAGGCAGCGAAACAAATTGGGCACTGCGTCAACGGAACGTTAGGGTATGTGTGAACCTCCTGCACATTCTGGTGGAGATGTTAGCGTTTATGCGAGTACACAACATCATGCTACGACCGTCCGTACGGTATAGGGATAGAAAAGAACTTTTGCAACTTAGTTTAGAATACTATATGATAGGGTCAATTGCTAATCCGCTAATCTCAGAAGCAGCCCATTGAAACGAGAAATTCTCAGAAAACTATATCACTAAGAAAACTATATTACTTCATTATTTAGTGTTTTGATAACTACTGTATGCACGCTGTACATATTAAACCAACATATTATTTGTCATTAATTATGCAAGTCTATAGTCATACTGTCGCTACTGTCCGTCACCTCTCCCACTCGACCACAGCGTACGACTTCTTGCCCGTGCGCAGCAGTGTGACACTGTCATCGATGGCGTCTCCCTCTGTTAGCTTTTGATTCGGATCTGTTATTGTCTTTGTGTGATAATTGCAAGTGTTGTAATTGTGAGCCAACCTGGGATAAATACTTCAAGCTATGTGCGACGAAATGTACATGAACGACAAGCTAGAATTGAACGTGGCAATTGCAAACTGATACATCGGATTACATACATGATGGCATGTGCAATAGTATAAAAAGAAGACAAATTACAACTAATTAATCACCTCATTATTTAGGTACAAGCCTTTAGCAGTTATCAATCGTCTCGCAGCACCTACACAGTGGTGTCGGTTCAAAGTAGTATATTGTATCGAATTAGTTAGTGCGCTGCCCAATGGAACCGTTCGAGAAAATACAAACATTCATGCAATGGTATAAATAGCTCAGCATGTATTAGCATTCAATCATATTGTAGAGACATACCTTTTGATTTGACTGCCCCGGCCTTTAGTGCCAGGTCAATCACTGACATGCTGGTGAGATCGGTAATGGGGATAGATACAGAGGGTGCACCAGAATAGCCTGCGAGAGAGTGCAAAGGTACAGGCGAGTGAGCGTTGTATCAAATATATTAAACGACAATGCAACGGACAGGTGGCACAAGCGCACACAGGTTAGTAGGGGATACTGTACTGCACGCGTTTGCTGGAGTTGTGTACTTGTGATAGGCAAGGCAGCGGGCAAATGCGAAATAAATTGCGAGCTTCAGGCAAGAATATATTCAGTAAACAAACAAATAACACAATAAACACAACCTATGCCAATCACCACCGTCAACACAACTGACAGGATTATATAGCACACCACCTACGTTCCAGGATGTCACGCGAAGAGGTGGGTTTCGCATCTTTACCCTGGGCAAAGAAAGAGTCTGTTGTCGCTATAGCTTGCAGTGTTGCCTCTTCCCCATGCACCAATTGTGTAACGCTCTTGGCCAGAGCTTTTTGCGCTGTGCGAAGCTCGGGTGCGTTCTGGTGATAAGACGATTAGTTGGGCTCGAAAGCTGTTATTTTATCTTACTGGGCGGGATTGCGAGTTTTATTAGATGTGTATGCCCTTCGAATAATACAAAAAGCTCAGACTGACTGTTGGGATTGTTGTAGAAATCTACGGTGAGGCAGTAGCTCCGTAACCTTGCTAAGCAGCACTACACTACCATTGTCTGCAATGCGATGAAATAGCGATACACCTCTGTATGTGAATGCTCATGTAGAAGATATGTCGATATAATGCTATCCACATACACGCAACATATAAATCGGCATGCATATACCCACTACCGGTTTCTGTTGAATTCGCTTGTAGTCTACAAGCGTACTGCTCCTCCACTTTACCGATATTATCTGCGGGAGGGTTTTCGCAGTCTAGGTACCATATGCACTCACTCCACACCAGAGGCCTACGACACGTGGACTATGTCTAATCAAATGAAATGCACACACTCATACGATATCACTCAATACATACTACCACACATACACGCCACCCCAGATCACAACCACCCATAAAATATGTCCCCTGCATACACGCATTTACACCGCAAGACGTACAAACGGCTCACCACACACATACATCCCACCCGCCACAGCCACGACTACGCATTGTGCGCCACTGGGTTACCTGGTGTGCTACCATGATTTGCGAGATCTCATCCAGTGGTGTGAATGTAAGGCTACGCAGAAGCTTCTCAACGTCATCGTCGGTCGTGTTGATAAAGAACTGTGAATACACACACCACAGAGCCGAATACAAGGGGCTGTTTCATCAGTATGAGATGCGAGTGTTTGTCTGAGCTACCTAATACGTCTGCTGCGCTGTGATCCGACCTCTTGTATAGAAAGTTGAGGACAGACGTTTGTTATGCTCGAGTTCAGCAGTTGTATGCATGTAAGTAAAAGTTTGGTATACAGTAGGTACGAGTACAATTGACTGGATGCTTTAAAGTAGCATAGCAGTTCTTGGTGCAGAAAGGCTATCGCTAGTACTACGTGTACATTGATTACTTTCAATCCAGACATGTACACACACTCAAAACGCTCGCACCAAGGCGGCTGGACAACAGCGAGTCAAAGACGCTATAGTCACCAGGTACAAAGGCATGTGTAAGCAAGTGTGTTTACTACTGCACGGGCATGTAGCCCAATACACAGACGCTACCATTAGACACGTAGGCATTAAAATAAAACACCCCAGAATCCCCAACATAGTCAATCTCTTTGACACGCGGGTATTAATGCGGAACACTGTATACCCGTGGGATACAAAGTATAAGGGAGTATATAAACACGCACGCACACACCACGACAGACACAGACACAGACAAAGACACACGGACACACAATCACAGACACGGACACAGGCACAGACACAACCACCAACAGACACAGACAAGGACACTGACACAGATGCAGCTATATATATATATATAAATATATATCTATATATACATACATACATACATTATATATGTATATATATATAAATATATTGCAGCGCACGTCGATTTTCAGAAGCCTATGGGGAAGTGTGCCAATTCAGCTAACGCTGCACACGTGTCTGAGACTACACACAATGCGCACGTTTATACGGTGTACACGCAGACAGACACGACAAGAGTACCTACTTCACAAATCCGCTGCCGATTCAGGCACTACTGCTACAAGCGACGCTCCAAAGCACGGTTCTTGCGAAAGCGTAATACTCACAGGCGCTTCTACCTATTTAGTCATACAGACTAGTCCATATCGTTAAATATACCCCTATATACAGAAAGATGAGCCTGTAATGCCCTGGGCTACACGCACATACCTGATAGAGCTCGTAGGGGTTTGTCTTCGCACTATTCAACCAGACAGCATTGCCCATACTCTTGCCGAATTTAACACCGGCCGCCGTAGTGAGCAGTGGTATCGTTAGCCCAAAGCTGTTGCAGTGAAACACACCAGCGCGCAGGTATAATGTAACGAGTTAGTTGGGTATGCGAAGAACAATATTAGTATAAGGAATAGACGTATATAGGTACTTTTTAGTAGCACTATGAGAAGAAACACTCTTAAATGTGGGAAAATGATAAAGCAAAATCCAACGCACCTCTGTGACGGTTTGCCGCTGGCGGTTCTTCGGATAAGCTCGCAACCTGTATTCGTGGCCCAATACGTTAACGGATAATTTTGTGTGGCAGACAGTACCGGATTGAGCGCGTTACCAAAACGCTAATAGAAATATATGTGCCTTCAGCGAATAGCACTAACGCTTTCATAGAAAGCATGTGTATGCGAATACTCTCGGGTGGGCAATAATGAAGAACTGTGCGCCATATCTACCGCCAAACATTTAGATACGGTATTTTATTTAACAAAATTAACGCTATAGAAGCATGTAGCATACGGAATTCTCTGTCTATAGAAGTGTATAAGACATGCCAGCGGTGATTTTGCCCCACTAATCACTTCCACCCAGCTGGATCGTACAGTCGCTATGTATTTAGAGTTCAATACTACATGCATACTCACTCAGTTAACACATGCGAGGTACGGTGATCATCACTAGTAGGACTGTATGAGACTTGCCTGCGGTGATATTGCCCCACTAATCACGTTCACCCAGCTGGATCGTACAGACGCTATGTATTTAGAGTTCAATACTACATGCATACTCACTCAGTTAACACATGCGAAATACGGTGATCATCATTAGTAGGACTGTATGAGACTTGCCTGCGGTGATATTGCCCCACTGATCACTTCCACCCAGCTGGATCGTACAGTCGCTGTGGGTGTTGAGATGCAGGAAGTCGTATGCCTGCAGCGCTTGGTACGCAAATTCGGCGAAGGATATGCCCTCCGCACTGTTCAACCGAGACTTGACACTGTGCAGTGTATGAGTTGGATGTCAGTGTGACAACTATTGAGGATGTACCAATGGCTCGTGCTGAGGCTTGTATAATGAATACACACTCGTTCTCGATCGTAGCGTGTGTCGGGTTTAATACTATGGAACGGATTGCTGCCTCTGACTCACCCACTCTACATGCAATGTACAATCCCTGAAGTGGGTGGCCAGAATACACGACCCCATTTATAGTGCATTGACGTACAAATCCACTGTAATCGCTCATTATAAGAACTTTTCACCGGCCGGTACACATCTGAGCACGAGTCTTTGTAGCACCAGGCCAAAACTAAACCTCCAGAGAAATATCGATAATTGCCTTTTCTTCAATCACATCGACCCGACCGTCACTCTAACTCAATCACACCAGCTACGTTCTAAAGATAGACACATAGAATAGAGATATAGAGATGACGTACAGATCCACTGTAATCGCTCATTATAAGAACTTTTCACCGGCCGGTAAATATCTGAGCACGAGTCTTTGTAGCACCAGGCCAAAACTAAACATTCAGAGAAATATCGATAATTGCCTTTTCTTCAATCACATCGACCCGACCGTCACTCTCACTCAATCACACCAGCTACGTTCTAAAGATAGACACATAGAATAGAGATATAGAGATATATTATCACCAGTATTCGGGATGTGAATGTGTCATACCTTTCACGCGCCAGCATGTGGTTGAGTCGCAGGTGCCGACCGACCTGCAAGACAATCCGAAAAGACAGTTCAGGTGGATCGTTAGAACGTGAGTAGGTAAGCAGAGAAGTAGTAGAACCTCAGCACGAAGCCAGGAATGGAGATGAACCGGAATCGCAAAGTGCACCCGCGCAATATATAGTGATAGGACCAGTTGGTAGATGAAGAACACGTGGGAATGATTGCAGAATGGAAGCTGGTTGACCGGGAGGAATTACAAGATAGAAAGAGACAATCGGATGAGATGTCCCAGGGCTGAGGAAATGCCAAAGACCGAGCTTCGTGATAAGCACTGTAGGCCGGGCCGATTATATGGATCCGCCACCTACTACAATATTCTATGTCCCCGCTACTGTAATTTAGAGCCGATAGTGTGACAGTTCACTTGATACAGGGGCGAGCAATAAAGATCGACTGAGCAGTTTCGTACCTAACATACTTAAATGTTTAATGTCTCAAATTGATCAGAAAAGACTCGGGCTACGAGTATTGTTAGTAATACCCAGAAAAAGCACTACAATGAAGCATACAGTATATTAATTCATGAGTACAGTATGTACATGTCTAGCCTAAACTCCTCTATACTTTCTAAATGAAAAACACCGTGAAGATGTCCAGCCTAAGCTCGTCTATACTTTCTCAATACAACACCTCATGGACATAGACTATAGACCATTCACTGTAGGCAAGTGACGTGTGCCTCAACAATGTGCACCGCCCGCTGACTCATGTGGCAGTGCCCAATACCTAAGGACAGCAACCGAGCGCACACCGAGTGCATGCCAGAAATATCTTAAACAACTTGCAGCACCCAAAGTTCTCATGACATCAGCCAGTTGTATGAAGAGTATATACGAACACACTTTGTCAGTGCCAGGCGATGATACGTACCTCGGTCAAGAAGGTCACAGGTGTCATGTCCGCATACCACTCTGCATTGTCCACGACTGCCAATCCAAACGATGCCGTACCCTCAGCATAGGCGGCTGTGCATGCCGAGGAAATAAGGGGAACACTGGATGAGCCAAAGGTAGCTACCATCTCCAACGCAATTGTAAGCGGTGGGTAGAAAAAAACAGATGCGATGTCTAAGCCGTTCTTGTCAGGCTCGTGCGTGTGGATGTCAGCCATAAACTCGTTGGTGTAGCGAAGCACATGCTTTGGCAACGTAGACGGGCAAGTGCTAGCCTATCCACATGTATCCTGGATTTAATACAGGCGAGACTGAAAAACGGTAGGTACACAAAAAAGTACCTACCTTTAGCATTGGCAAACACCCGCTTGAGATCCTGTTCAATGCCTGCCAAGTTGACCTGGCTCTTGCTCTTGGCCAGTGGATCCCGCTCAGTGGTTCGCCCACTCGGATCACCCACTGAACCCGTTGCACCGCCTACCTAGAAATACATGACACACGCTGATGTATGTGAGACGGAGAAGTTGTGATGATTGTGATGTGTTGGAGATTGTTGAGACTAGAACTTAACGCCTTAAACGCCTACCTAGAAGTACACAACAGACGCTGATGTATGTAAGACGGAGAAGATGTGATGGTTGTGATGTGATGGAGATTGTTGAGACTAGAACTTAACGTCTACCTAGAAATACACAATAGACGCTTATGTATGTGAGACGGAGGAGATGTGATGTTTGTGATGTGTTGGAGATTGTTGATACTAGAACCTAACGCCTACCTAGAAATACATAACAGACGCTGATGTATGTGCGACGGGGAGATTTGATGATGGTGTTGTGTTGGAGATTGTTGAATCTAGAAATTAACGCCTACCTAGAAATACATAACAGACGCTGATGTATGTGCGACGGGGGAGATGTGATGATTGTGTTGTGTTGGAGATTGTTGAGACTAGAACTTAACGCCTACCTAGAAATACATAACAGACGCTGATGTATGTGCGACGGGGGAGATGTGATGATTGTGTTGTGTTGTGTTGGAGATTGCTGAGACTAGAACTTAACGCCTACTTTGGAATACACAATAGACGCTTCTGTATGTAAGATGTATGCGATGCGAAGATCTCGGCGTATCGGAGATTATTTACGTTGTAAGTTCTCGATCTCAGCAGCTTCTGTATGTATATGATTGTTTGTAAAAAGAGCCGAGGCCCGCTGGATTGATGAGATTTGATAGAAATGATCCTATGTCCGGGTATACGCCACAAGGTATTTGTATGTGACACGAGTCTAGATCAGAAAATACCCACAATATGTACGATAAAGCCTGGTTACGCACATTCTGCTCAAATAATGGATCATCAATTCCAATCTCGCGTGAACGTGTACATTCGCACAGATGACTTCATGTGAGGCGTCCGTTCGTACTGGATCCGATACCTGCCATGACGTACATGATTGCCGCCAACAGGCAAGCAACTACACGTGCGGTTTATCATGCAATAAACTTAATGACAAGTTGTATATACAAAGCAATAGCGTGCACGGTGAAACCACCTCGAAACACGCGAGTATTTAACACTGCTACACCTAAACATACTATGCAGTCAGGAAGTGTTGAAGCGTGCATACAAGCATATGTAAGGGCGATGATACTGTATCTAGCTCGGCAGCTGAATTCTATGAAGCATTTGCCAGAAAACTATTCGACTGGAATGGGCCGAATATTACACATAATCTATCCCTAAAATACCTACACATAAAAATACCTACACAACCAGGCCAAGTACGACACATCTACAACGCTGGAGCTCATTTACTTACAATGGCGATCGTTTTATGTCCCGCGCGGCTAAAGTGCAGGAGAGTGATAATCATGAGCAGATTGCCCACATGTAGAGAGTCGGCTGTGGGGTCAAATCCGCAGTAGACGGTCCTTTTTTTGTCTTTCAGGTGCAGATCCAGGGCCTCTTCCGTGGCTGTACACTGATTCCACAGTCCTCGCTCCCGTAATTCTTGTGCCAGCGTGCGCGTGTCTGTTATACATGCATATAATAATTGCGATCAGAGTACAGTTGAGCCTTGATATTGAGATCTGGTCTGCATGAGGATTTATTGTTAAGCCTGTCTACGGCTATATGTACACTGTTCTGGGAGCCAGCCATTTGTCGGCCTAGCTCCTTGTGCTCATGGTTTCCGGGCCTTTCTATGGGACTACTGATGTGCTCTATGTAGCACATCCACGGAATTGGTACTTGTATGATTCTTGATTAACCGAGCCATGGCCCACTGTGAGCGCACCGATTAATTGACAAAAGCTGAATATTAATATACGTGCACACGCGTATCATGTCACAGTTTTACATGATATGCCCCTCTCAGGATTCAAGATTTCTCAGTGTTTTGTCATATTCATGTGCCAGAGTTGCAAACAATATGGGCGTGTGGTGTACACGTATATACATGTTTCAAGAGCTTAGTACACCGCATCAGACACTACACACTAAAACCTCATGAGATTGAATAACAACGCAGAAACAAATGCATCCCTAAGTGTTCAATCCGCTACACAATTGGGACGTCTACTATGTACATTTAAGACGTTGTCCAATTCAAATGATCCCAGCACTGCGTCAGACTACCCTGCAGCTGCATATAAATTAACGCAATCTCCTGCACGCCTGTGCCACAGTGAAGTTATTCGAACAGATTGGTCTGAAGACACACACACACACACACACACACACGCACACGCACACGCATACACGCACACACACACACACACGCACACGACATACACGCACACACATACACACGCACACGACATACACACACACACACACACACACACACACACACACACACACATATATATATATATATAGGTCGATTGACCATGAAACACGCCTGTTGGGCTATTCGAACAGATTGGTCCGAAGACTTATACATGTACATAGGACAACTGACCATGAAACGCAAATGTTGTGAGTCGCTAGTTAGTTGGACTGCTTATTTTGAGGTAACAACTGAGACAAAGAGACTAGGACTATCAACAAGGAAAGGCCCTTCGTACTACGTATTTCTGGATTGATATTATTCGCGCTCATATCATTATATTCAAGGGATCTAGTTTGAGTATATCACCATCATACGATTCAATGCATCTGATTTATTCGGACAGCATCATAAAACATTATATTATAATGCACCTACTTCATCCGGAAAGCATGAAAATACAAAGGAATGCGAGTGCACTCGGTTTAAGGATTAATATAATAATCAATGTACTTACTTTAAGGTACGAACTGATGCACACGCTATATTCAAAGACAGCCAATATACGAATTGATACACTGCTTTATTCACAAAGTGATATAAGGTTACAATTGCAATATACACCAACCTGTAAGTCCTTCTTCGGCTGTAGATGATTGGCGTTGCTGTGACACTGACGCCGTTGCTATGCGCCCACGTGGTACAGCACGAGTGACTGCTGAGGGATATAGTGCACGGCTCACAGTACATGCCAACCGACTGAAAGCAAACATGTTGGATGGATGTGATGGACGTGCCACGAAGATGGTATTTTGTTGTTGTTGGTTAAATATAAATATGTCTTGTTCTTTACACTCGGTGTAGCGTTGAAGGATCAATGGGCTAATTGAATAGAAATGGAATGTGACTCGGAATAATCTACTAACATATGCTGTATTGTTATGGATTTAGGGTTGTTGAGGTTGGAACGTGTAGAGCTATACTCAAGGGTATGAGTAATGTATTTGAATGCTCTTTTTATTGGGTCGACCGCAAAATTGTGGATCGATTCGGCGATGCTAAAAACAAATTTGGGGTAGAGTGTGTTAATTTCACTACGCGTCTTTCTGCACACAATTTTTTTTTGTATGAGATCAATTATCTATATCCTATGCAAGAATACTACCCTATGTATTGATTGTATATATGTATATATATCACTATCTATCTATAAACAAAATAAAATTCGCAGACGAACACTAATATCGTAAATAGCTGGAGGCCTGCAGTGAAATCCGAATATGTTTATTTATATATTTATGATGAATAAATCATAAACGCCCATTCATGTCAGAATCACATTTCGCCCGCCAATTATTGTGGAATTAGTTTCACTGACAAATTGATACAAGTGTCAACACCATTTTGGAATTAGTTCGTACACAAATTGATATATCAATTCCAATGACCTCACTATTTTTCTCTGTGCACGAGAGCTCGCCTTCATAGTACTATATAGTATATTTAGAGGTAAATATATACTTATATAGTACATATTGTGACTTTATAGCGTATATTGTCACGTATTGTATACTGCGATTAGGCAGATCTTGGTGTAAGTGTACTTATATAGGCTGTCACTAGCAGGAGCATGTGTCCGCCGTACTGAATAAATCGACTTTCTTTTATAATTGCAGTATATATTCCGTTTACTCAATATATA
>NW_014040540.1:239826-242344 GCF_001186125.1 Sphaeroforma arctica JP610
TATATATTCATATTTGCGTGTGTGTTCGTGCGAGTTTGGTGTATATTTGTATAAGTATGTGTATATGAATGAGCATATGCCATATTCCTGTTTGGTTATATCGCTTGGTTATCCTTGCTCTTAAACCAGATTTGCATCGCTATGACCATTGCCATGTTTCTCATTGAAAGTGGAGCGTGTACCAGGTGTTGAGAACGATTTTTCAGTAGTTTCTTGTACGATTGAATATGCAGTGGTGTTGCAGTTTGTGCGCACTAAGAAATTCTTCAACATTTGATCATTTTGTATCCGGGGTATGCGTATTAGAATGTTTCTGACTTTATATATATAATATTTATTTCAAGTGTGTAACAAAGTACTACACTTAGCCGATTGGCCTCAATACCGATTTTCTCACAAAAGTCGCCACATACTGCTGATACGCCGTTTCTACCAAACACTTCCAGTACCCATTCGCAATAAGGGCCTTATTGGCAAACAACCACACACAGCGAATCTATTTTTAGTATCCATGCAATTTAGCTATCAGTTACAAACACCTTTGGCCTGTGTTTACGTTCAGCTCTTTGCGTTCTGACGCTTCTCCTGCTTTCTCACAGGCATTTACCCACACACCTCGCCGGCATGTCGTTCATAACGAGTGTTTTACCAGCACCCATTCGTGGGGGTGGACACAATGCCGCACAGCGACACACTCAGGGCCCAGCGAATCCACCAGTACAATCCGCCGGTCCACCTCCCTACGGCAAACGCAAGGGATGGATGCCCAAGACCTTGGCCGACTTCGGAGGCGGTGGAGCGTTTCCTGAACTGCACGTAGCGCAGGTGAGAGGGTTCTGGAGACGGTGGTGGTTGTGAGAGTGTGTGTGGATAGGATAGAGTTCTAATAGAAGAGTTGGTATCCTTTGAGGTGTATTGTGTACAACTGGAGTGTTTTGTTTAGAGTGCCCGTGAGTAGGGTTGGGGTTGTAACATGAGAGTTGGTACTGAGCGGGGTGTGTTGTCTACACGAGACAGCGCACTATGGATAGCATTGACGGGACTAGTGCAGCGTAGGCGAGTTGGTCGCTTCTGACTGCTATATACCGTCGCTTATGTGGTCAGGTTTAAAAGTTATGTGAGCTAGCAACATAGTTAAAAGCTATGTGAGCATGTAGCATAGTTAAAAGATCTTCAAATCAGCAGCGGCATCGAGTACTGTATGACCGACAATTGGTGTTCGTTCAGGGGCAGCCTCGCACAGAAGTCAATTCTTCTGTTCCGGTTAACTAGAGCTACATGCATACTCTCGACACTCACTATGACTGCCTGTGATATGAGTCACTCGATAGTACTCTTATTCTTCGCCTTTTTTTTTACCTTAACATATCGTCACCCTCATATCCTTTTCTCTCTATCAGTTTCCTCTGGGTAACATATGGCCACCCTTATATCCTTTTTTCTCTATCAGTTTACTCTGGATAAAATATGGCCAACCTTATATCCTTCTCTCTATCAGTTTCCTCCGCGTAGTTATTCTTCGCATTTTTTTACCTTAACATATGGCTACCCTTATATCATTGTCTCTCTATCAGTTTCCTCTAGGCATGGGTAAAAAGAAGACGGCTGGCAAGGTGATCTCCATGCAGGTGGACGCGGAGGGCAACGTCAAGCACGATGTTCTGGCGCAGCAAGGTCTGCGCAAGGGAGTGGTAGTGCACTCGAATCTCAAGGGCATGCAAACCAAGGATGTGGTCGAAGGCAACAACAACAGGCCAGACGAGAATGTCATCAACCAGACTACAGGTGTGTGAGTGTGTGAGTGTGTTGGGGTGTTGGGGTGTTGGGGTGTTGGGGTGTTGGGGTGTTGGGGTGTTGGCGTGGGCGCTTGGCCTGTTTGATGATGGTGACACGTACACCATTACTCGTGACTTGGTAGTATCAGTAGTAGAGGTTTCTTCTTCTGTTTTCGTAGCTTAATCATACCTGTGTGCAGCTTGGGACGGTAATCTGTCTACTGTCTTTTATTTCAGAGGCATTTCGACTGCATTGGCATGACTGGTGGCCGCAATCCTCCACTTGGACGATATACCAGACAACCCAAACCTTTTATGTGCGTGTTTGAATTCCACTCCCAGTCACCATCCCGGTTGGAATAGGATAAAGTTTAGTACTGGGCCCAGCTTGACACGCCCGTCATTGCACTTAACTTTGTATTCGCTTCCGGTCACAGAGGAGACACAACTGAAGCTAGAGAAGATCATCAACTCAAAGGTGGCGGCGGCCAAACCCGTTCGTGCGGCAGAACCTCTCGCGCCAGCGCAATATATCAGGTGAGACATGGTGTGTTATAAGTGGCTGGGTGTGTATTGTGTAGTGTGATATATCAGGTGAGACATGGTGTGTTATATGTGGCTGGGTGTGTATTGTGTAGTGTGATATATCAGGTGAGACGTGGTGTGTTATAAGTGCCTGGGTGTGTATTGTGTAGTGTGATATATCAGGTGAGACATGGTGTGTTATAAGTGGCTGGGTGTGT
>NW_014040539.1:0-565 GCF_001186125.1 Sphaeroforma arctica JP610
TATATATATATATATATATATACGGCAACGACACACACACATATATATACGTATATATATATATGTCGGTGCCTTTTATTTTCACCTACTACTATATTGTATGAGAAGTGTATTTTTCACTTATTGCCCACAAACGTCGCCTCACCCCACACGATCGATTTTTCTAATGCCTCTTTTTCAACGTCATTTATAAATCTTTTAACATAGGAATCGGAGCCCTTTGCAACTGATCGCTGGGTGTCCGACTTTGTCGCCGCACAACCATCGGTTAAAGACCAGCGATTGAACATCCTCCTACAAGTTCTGGATGGAGACCAGTTAAGATGGATGGAAACACACCTGAGGTATGCGTAAATTCATGACTCATGCGTCATATCGTGTGGTTTTCACTTTGCAGTATCATTTGTATGTCCTATCGTAAATACTTCTATTTCATCAAAATAGCAGTTAGTTTTTAATGCACAATACATATACACACTTATGATATGTATCGATATACATCTTTATATACTTGATATGTATGTGTGCAAGTATACACACACACACACACACACACACACACACA
>NW_014040539.1:4506-8559 GCF_001186125.1 Sphaeroforma arctica JP610
GTGAACGTATGTCGTCTCATAGATGTCTACAAGATATCGCATGACCTTCTAATACAACAGATAGTGGACAAACGGGCTTTTACTGGCATAACGGCCCAATCCAATTCAAAAATCAAAGATCCATACTTTGAGAAATTGGCACTTGCTATTTGAATTCTACCGGTACTTCTAGACGTGTATTTTCAGTCATGAGTGCTTGTACAGTCAAGCCATGTGCAAGAACGCTGGTGTACCTGCAGCTGTATGTACGCCGTAATAAACGCACTGATTCTCTTGATAGTTTTGGCTTTATGCTACAACGCATCGGCCACAAAGTGTTACAATAAGCAATAGGAACGAGGTTGTAGCCTATTTCCTGTTACGCAGTGGTCTGGTCAAACCTCGCTGGTTCAGCTAAACAGTATCAGTACACCCAAAACAACAATACACGAGAACGAACCTGAACTATTCTGGGACGTCCTCAAGCGTTTCCAAAACCCTAAAACCCTAAAACCCTAAAACCCTAAAACCCTAAATTTTGCCTTAGGTCTGGACGATGAGAGGCGCGCAGTGTGTGACTACACTCCGCGGGCACAAAGGCGGTGTGTGGAGTTGTCAGGTGCAGGGTAACATAGTGGTCAGCGGGTCTACTGATCGCATGATAAAGGTATGCGTCTGGGTTGTGGTGTGTAGATACACATTGTGTGTAGACGCACGCCCGTAGTAACCGAGTTTTTCATTGGCGATAAGTGTTGTAAGCCTATATATGGACGTTACGTGATAACAATACCTGGAAATAAAGCGCGTACCACACCTGCACACACCACTGATCTATCGTTAGATATAGGGTGTCAAACACTACGTGAGAGAGACATGCATAGACGGTATGCTGTTTGAGTTGGGGGCGTTCTGGTGGCCTTTTCACACGCAGACACACTTAAGCACTCGGACACGTATTCTATCTACGCTCACCGCTGCTTTGTTTATATATAGTATTCTATCTACCCTAATCGCTTGTTTATATATATATAGTATTCTATCTATGCTCACCGCTGCTTTGTTTATATATATAGTATTCTATCTATGCTCACCGCTGCTTTGTTTATATATATAGTAATTTATCTACGCTCATGCTTGTTTATATATGTATAGTATTCTATCTATGCTCACCGTTGCTTTGTTTATGTATAGTATTCTACCTATGCTCATCGCTTGTTTATATATATATATATATAATTTTATCTACGCTCATCGCTGCTTTGTTTATATTTAGCATTCTATCTACCCTGATCGCTTGTTTTAATATATATAGTATTCTATCGACGCTCATTGTAGCTTTATTTATATATAGTATTCTATCTACCCTGATCGCTTGTTTTAATATATATAGTATTCTATCTACGCTCATCGTTGCTTTGTATATATATAGTATTCTACCCTGATCGCTTGTTAATGTATATAGTATTCTATCTACGCTCATCGTTGCTTTGTTTAAATATAGTATTCTATGTACCCTAATCGCTTGTTTATATATATATAGTAATCTATCTACGCTCGTCGTTGCTTTGTATATATATAGTATTCTATCTACCCTGATCGCTCGTTTTAATATATATATATATATAGTGTTCTATGTCCGCTCACCGCTGCTTTTTTAATATACCTATTAATAGATTTGGGATTTGAAAGCAGAACAGTGTCTGGCCACCCTGGAGGGACATGTGTCAACTGTGCGCTGTTTGAGTTTGGTAGGCGACATTCTGGTGAGTGGTTCGCGAGATAAGACTCTGCGGATATGGAATATCAAGACACACCAATGCCTATTCACACTCAGGTATGTATGCATGATACACACACACACACACACACACACACACACACACAGAGATCATGTACGTACACTATCCTCTCACCCGAGTTACCAGTCCTATTACTTTGCATCCTACGCTCATTCTTTAAACATCTCTGTGCATATCGTATCGTATCGTACCGTATCGTCCGCAGAGGCCATACGGAGGCTGTGCGATCGGTCAAGTTTGACGGGCGGCGGGTGGTGTCTGGGTCATACGACCACACCTTGCGCGTATGGGACAGGGCCACTGGGACCTGTTTGCACACACTCACCGGACACACAAACAAGATCTACTCGGTGGAGTTCGACGGCGTCACTGTGGCCAGTGGGAGTTTGGATACAACCATCCGCATCTGGAATGTGGAGACGGGTAGGTGGCTCGGGTGTAGTGGTTTGGGTGTATGAGAGGGGTTGTAGTGGTTTGGGTGTATGAGAGGGGGTGTAGTGGTTTGGGTGAATGAGAGGGGTTGTAGTGGTTTGGGTGTATGAGAGGGGGTGTAGTGGTTTGGGTGTATGAGAGGGGGTGTAGTGGGTTGGGTGAATGAGAGAGGATGTAGTGGTTTGGGTGTATGAGAGGATGTGCCGTTTATCTGCGATTGCACGGGATTTGGCACCGGTTGTGTGGTGGGTGTGATGGAGTGGGTCAATACAAGTTGCATCACTGGCAGCAACAGGAGGGTTTACGTTTTGGGCTACGAACGCCCTGTATAATGTTAACCTTTAGATGTTGTCATTGTATGTGTAGTGTATATTCAGTCCCCGTTGGGCGAATTCCTCTAGATATAGCCTGTGTTAGCTTTCACGCTTGTAGCCGTTTAAAGTTTCAAGGTTGTGACAGGGTATATCCCAATCTCGGTCGTGTCCATCTTATCGTACGATAATTGGGCGTTTTGTGACCGATCTACAGTCGATGAACTCCTTCAGAAGACACGGCTTCAAACACACATTGATCCCAGCACCTGCACCTCCTTCCAGGCCTAAAGGATCATTACACCATGTTTGACACATTTAGACACCTGTCAGACATGGCTTTAAACACACAGTGGTCGCAGCACCTGCACCTTCTTGCAGACCTAAAGGGGTATCGCACCATGTTTGACACATTTAGACACCTGTCAGACACCGGTTTCAAAGTTTAAACACCTCGGGTCACCATTTGGAAGCTCTGGCACTCCACGACTGTCAGTTCTCTCATCTGTCAGACATGACACCACATGTATGAAGTTACACCTGTCACGCATGTCACCTGTCGAAAAGACACCTGTCCTACACAACAAGGGAACCCAGACGACCCATCTCGCACCTACCTACCTACCAGATCACATACCTCAGCCACAACACGTGAAAGTGTATCTACCCCGTCACACACACATTACCTCTGTCGCCTGCTGTCACTGGCGTCTTGTGCACACTCACACCGCTCCATATGGCGTATCTTTACCTTGCCGTCCCATAGGCATGTGCCAGTTCATTCACACTCACACCTCTCCATATATCGTACCTTTACCTTACCATCCCCACAGGCACATGCCAGTTCATTCACACTCACACCTCTCCCTATAACGTACCTTTACCTTACCATCCCCACAGGCACGTGCCAGTTCATTCACACTCACACCTCTCCACATAACGTACCTTTACCTTTCCATCCCCACAAGCACATGCCAGTTCATTCACACTCACACCTCTCCCTATAACGTACCTTTATCTTACCATCCCCACAGGCACGTGCAAGTTAATTCACACTCACGCCTCTACATATAACGTACCTTTACCTTAACATCCCCACAGACACATGCCAGTTCATTCACACTCACACCTCTCCATATAACGTACCTTTACCGTACCATCCCCACAGGCACATGCCAGTTCATTCACACTCACACCTCTCCATATAACGTACCTTTACCTTACCGTCCCACAGGCACATGCCAGTTCATTCTGGAGGGCCATGAGCTGCTTGTGGGATTGATGCAGCTGAGAGGGAACATCCTTGTCACGGGCAATGCGGATAAGACGCTGCGCGTGTGGGACCTCACTACGGGCCAGTGCATGCACCTACTAGCAGCACACACACAGGCCGTCACGTGTGTTCAGTTCGACTACGATAAGATTGTGAGCGGCAGCATAGATGGAAGCATATGTATATGGGATCTGAAGACAGGTAGGAGTGTGTGTGTGTGTGGTGGGGGTGGGGGGGGGGTCTGAGGAGGGAAGGCGGG
>NW_014040539.1:11497-13972 GCF_001186125.1 Sphaeroforma arctica JP610
AACGACAACAACAACAACAACAACAACAACAACAACAACAACAGCAACAACGACAACAACAACAACAACACCAACAACCACAGCAGCAGCAGCAACACCATCAACCACAGCAGCAACACCAACAACCACAGCAGCAACACCAACAACCACAACAGCAACACCAACAACCACAACAGCAACACCAACAACCACAGCAGCAACACCAACAACCACAGCAGCTGCAGCAGCAGCAACAACAGCAACAACAACAACAATAGCAAGAAGAGCAGCGCAATGAGATGATTATCGAACGGCAGCAACAACAACAGAACTCCACACAGGATCAGTCAACGCAGGTGCCAATGTAAACCGACAGGCAAACGGAAACGTTAACGCGTACAGGATTACAAGCACACTCGGGAACACCACAAGACCCACAGCTCCAGTGGTCGACCACAAACCATGTCGCTCCTCCCCAGCAACCACCCAGCTGAGCAGTGTGCAGAAGCAAGCAACCACGGCAATCGAAAACGTAAACGGATATCACCAGAGCCTCTCGCTGCGACCAAGAAGGAGCTGATAATAGTAGATAAACGAACCTATACAATAGTACATGAAAAAACCTACACTATAGTACATGAACGGCCTCATACATACATCCTCATCTTACTTGGGACTTCAAACGGAACCTATACAATAATACATGAACGTACCTATACAATAGTACATGAACGAATCTATACAATAGTACATGAACAAATCTACACAATAGTACATGAGAGGCCTCATACATATATCCTCATCTTACTTGGGACTTCACACGGAACCTATACAATAGTACATGAACGAATCTATACAATAATAGAATATGAACGAACCAATACAATAGTACATGAACGGTCTCATACATACATACTCATCTTACTTGGGACCTCACACGGAACCTATACAATAGTACATGAACGGCTCCATACATACATGCGCAATGAATTCACACGGGTGTGAAAGCAAGCATTGGATAAGCAATATCGCAGCCAGGACTGGCAGAGCGTCTTTCCCGTAGTGCGTGATACTCAATATGCGTTTCAACGATAGTAGGAAAACGTGAAAACGTTTATGAGTACATACTGCGATCCCACTGACTTTAAAGAAGAAGAGCTTATGGACACGTGTAGTGCAAACGCTATGGCTCAGGCCTCCACATCTGCAGGCGCAGCGGTTACGACTTACCAAGGGTATAACTGGGGCTTATACGGGACTCAGGGACAGGGCATGTGGGTATACTACGCATATGAGGAAACGACTACTGTTAGCGCCGTGATCTAAGCTACCAAAGGGGAGGAAGGGGGTACCGGGGGGGGCTGTGTCTGGTGGTATGACATCCGAACGTATGGGTCATACAACACACCAGCGAGCTTACTTATTTGGCATTGGGAACGGAACACGGCACTGTGGAAGACGCGACAGGAAAATAATATTCTCTATCCCTCCCAAAAGATTTAAGATTTATATAACATACACGTGTCTGCAGAGCCTTGAAAGGAAGTGGACTAATAACAAGAAACACAAATGAACCTCACAGACCGCTCACGATCCGGGATGATAATTAAAACGAACGGACCATGTACATACAATGAACGAGCGTCGAAAATAACAGGGTCGTTATACAGCTCATATATGCAGAGCCCAAATTAAAGAGAAAAAAAAGAATAAAACGCGTAAACTCAGAAATCTCAAGTTTAAAGCCTGTAAACTATGTCCAAGGTAAACAGATGCAGACACACGCATCAGCAACTGCACAGCCGACAACCAGTTTGGAATGGAGGCCCTATTACCAAGCAGCGATGCTCCCCGCTAAGGTTTAGGGTTTAGGGTATATGTTTAGGGGTTAAAATGTGGTTGTTTGCTACACAAACGCGTGTGCACATTCAATATTTTATTCTACATGTGTACGGGAAAGTTTGTGTGTACTAGGACTCTTGATGAGCACGCCTAAACTAAATTGATTTATCCTGACGGACAATACTTGCAGCCATGAAGGATGGTCTTTACAGCTTACTAGCTCAGCCAATCAGCGACAAGCAATAGACAGAACATGCACGACGGTAGGTATATATTGTCAATTTGGTCTGTGAGGGCTTCGAGAAGTGTTGAGCCACATACAGCCAGCGTCACACCCAGCCACACACTGTATGGGGTAGAGACAAAGATTTGGGATTTAGGGTGTGGTTGAAATTGGGTAGACTCTCGAGGATATTCGGGTCAGGAGTGATTGAACATTCACTTCGAATCAAGTGAGCACTCAGCAACTGAGACATGGGAATAGTTGGGCATGTATACAAAATCATACAAACACACACATACAACAAGAATATTATACGAATAGTAAATAATAATAATAATAATAATAATAATAATAATATTAATAATAATAACAATATAATATACATATATATATATATATCTAAATCTATATCTATATCTATATCTATATCT
>NW_014040539.1:38686-40371 GCF_001186125.1 Sphaeroforma arctica JP610
TACGTGCCGAATAAAAGGACGCTACACATATACTAATATATATATATATATATATATATATATATATATATTTATATAAGCACCACATGGATACAACGACCCCCAGATGAGCCTATGCTACTTGCGCTGGAAGACTACTAGGCCTAACTAGCACAGACAAACTATGCACGCGTCAAACTGAGACGCTGGGCAATACATAAAGGAATCTGATCACACCGATACTACGGGGGACTTGAGGTGGTCACTGATAATGTAATATGTACTCTGAATGTCCACCGTGTCTTGTTGAAGCGGAGAAAGAGTCACTCCTTAACCCATAAACTTTAAACCCAAACCCCTCGTAACCCACCAAACAGCAACCCGCCCACGCGAACAAAGTGACTCCCCATGACATGATCCAACCAACCCCGCAGCAGCAGCAGCACGCTACTTACAAAAGCGACCCAATATTTCTGTAATTCGGTTTTCAGGTACTTACAAAAGCGACCCAATATTTCTGTAACTCGGTTTTGGGGTACTTACAAAAGCGACCCAATATTTCTGTAATTCGGTTTTCAGGTCCTGTGGGAATTCGGGGTTGTAGTGCGAAAGTTCGTCCACCGCTCCATTTGCGTCAACTTCACCCAGCGCATCTTCGTAATCTGCGTAACTATTTTGCAGTTCAGATAACGGGATCCCGGTATTCCTATACCCCTGTATTGCATCATTGGAATTTGAACACAATGTTATATATATATATATATACATTTATATATACATATATATATATATACGTTATGTAAATATATATATACATACATACATATATGCATGCATGCATACATACATACATAAATACATGCATACAAACATACAAAACATACATACATACAAACATACTACATACATACATAAATACATACATACATACATCCATTCATACATAAATACACACACACATACATACATACTTACATACATACATAATTACATGTATACATACAAACACACACACACATATATATATATATATGTATATATGTGCGTGTGTGTGTGTGTGTGTGTGTGTGAATGTATGTATGTATGTATGCATGTATATACATACACACATATATACATTGCACAATGTGAACATGAATACATTCAGGTATACATCCATATAGTTATATCATACACACTCACACAGCAACATCACTAGAAAACACACTCACAAGCCAGTACCTACGGCTCCCTGATTGTGCGTAGGCATACTTTGTGGGTGTACATCTAGACTCAAGTATTAACCTCGCGCAACAGCATACCAAGTCATATGCAACACCGTAGACACCTCATACACACACACTCATGTTCGGTACACTTCTACACAACTACACATACAAAACAGAGCACGCCGCAAGCACGCTACGAACATACCCCCACACACGATGCACACATTAAAAAACCCGTTATACCTTACGTATACACTCACACACACACTCACTTTATACACGCCTACACACTCACACACACACACACTTCATACACATCTACACACTCACACACTCACACACTTCATACACACCTACACACTCACACACTTCATACACACCTACACACTCACACACTTCATACACACCTACACACTCACACACACACTCACTTTATACACACCTACACACTCACTTTATACACCTACACACTCACTTTATACACATCTACACACACAC
>NW_014040539.1:40939-44574 GCF_001186125.1 Sphaeroforma arctica JP610
CACAATTCGTATTTATATCTATAAATTTCTCGCCGATGTTTTGTGACCTTAAAGAACCATATAGAGGTACATTAATGGGAGTAAATATACTAACATATACATATACGTATACATACAGGCTGTCATTCCTCTGTTGGCATGAAAGAAAGAGCAGAGTACTATTACGGGCAAAAAGGCTCACAGAACAGAGATGATCAACAATAAACCTTATGTATAATAAACAACAGCATGCTATGTACGTTGGCTTGCCCATATGTACAAGCATATATGTCTATACTTGTGTACGCTTCCGTTAGTATTGACTAAAACACTGAGACATGCCGAACTTCTGTGAGCCCTTCGAGTGGGCGTAACTGTACAGCGCAACTAACCTCACAGTACTCTGACTGCCCCAGATATCAGGAAATACGTAGTGCCGGAACTCAAACATATCGAAATGTGTCACAAACCGTAAACTAATTTTAAGATAATAACCCTCTAACAAAATAAGACACCGTAAACAAATTTGAGGTAATCGCATCGCCCTTTTCTGATTCTATTACTCGATATTTGAGGAAGAACTTTCTGGTTGTTTCCGATTCACACTGTGTGATCCAAGTCGCAGTAAAAGTAACAACACCGAAGTATATAGCACAGTGCGTTTGAAATACAAATACCCCCACATCTGCTTCTAGAAACGAGCACATCGAATGGAGTCTATAGTACACATATACATAGCACGTAGTTGTACACACATACATGGCATTTGGTGGTACTCAAATACATAGCACTTTTGTTTAAAGACGATTCAATAGCAAAACACCGCCAACACACAAGTACTGAACTCATACCGATGGGATACCGTATCAGTGTCTTGTCTCTCACGCCAAAGGTGAAGGACCTAGAATGGGAAATCATAGAACATACCACTGAATCAATGCTGCAAATGTCGCTCTTGATGATCGTATACACATGCGCATGTATATACACATACATATGCAGATACGAATATATATTCCGAAAGACATACCATTCGTATAGACTGCATGCGCTATCCATCCTACCCATATGGGAGTTGGGGGAATTTCGAGGTTCAAAATGAACAATTCTTACAAAGCAATGTATTACATGCATATGCACCTATACATAAACACATACACATGGAAAATTTTCTACCCGATTTACCCTGGTGCTCATCCTAAAAGTTGCTGATTAGAGGTGCATTAACAAAACCTAAAGATACCAGCGAAGTGAGATTTCAAGATGTGCAGAATGCTAAAAAATACCCGCAAAAGTAAGGTTTCAGACTGTAGAGAAACCTAAAAAATGCCCGCAAAAGGTAAGTAATCAGACCGTACGGAAGCTCTGCTTATAATGCCGCACAGACATCGGAGCGTCTGGAACATATTCTCAGCAACATCAACACACATATAGATCGTGTGAAATACATGTGTTGATACGCAATCTCGATATAGGAAGCTTTTGCATGAGCACTTCACAAATTTGTGTCAACATCCTCACAGAACACATACAACAAGTCACAGTCCTGTTTTAATTGCCAAACTATCAATCTGTGAATGGGATGGATGAATGCAGTAGACCTTACTATCCGCTGGGTGTTCTTGAGGCATCTTTATGTCTATTTATGTGTACATATAGTTGTATAAACATCACTCTACATTCATAATTCCCTATTGCATGCAATCCCGGATACCTCTGTGTACATATAGTTGTATTATACACCTGTATACTTAGCCGCACTAGTGGCATCACTTCACCTGCCAGCAGATACCTTTAGACCTCCAACGTCACTATGCACATAGAAGAAGCCGGGCACAACACAGAGTCGACCAGTTGACACACTCGATTGCACTTGCACAAGCTGCTGTTTAGGTACACACACACACATCTCACATAACCTTATACGCCATTTCGCGTACCACATAGGGTCTATCAGCTGACAGACTTGATTGACCAAACTGCTGCTTGGTTCTACACACACATCTTAAATTACCTTATACAATATATGACAACCGAGCATCGAATACGAACACTGTCGTCTTGACAGTGTATGTGCAAAACTCAAAGAAAACACACCGCTGCTGCACCATAATATTGAAGACACGTTGTACATCGCTTCTACTGGGTAGGGTGCTGTTAGTGCGATGAAACTCTACCAGCAGATTCCTGTGTTTGTGTTAGGGACGGTTTTGACAGGTATATGTATTAACTACGTCGGGTGACGATTGAAACTCGGCCGAAAAGTGAGACAATAGCGGGAGAGCATTGAACGTGGTTGAAGTGGTTTACCTCTGACTATATCATACACACACATTGCGAGCATGTGTACAATGTACAATTATCACAACCCGCCTGACGAAGAAAGCGTTGATGTACATGTATTACGCTAGTCGAAATGCGCCAATCGAAATACGTACATAGGAAACCCAACGTTTACGCACATACAACCAACTCAAAGGGAAGAGGGTTTGGATTCAGAATCAAGATTCTGCTATGCAACTGGCTATGTATGTATAAATATGTATGCACACAGCTGTGTGGGTGCACTTCAGAACAACAGGTACATATGTATTACTTAGTACACATGCATAAAGTCATATAGACAATGTAAGCTTGTATAAATTCACCAATACTACACATGCACACTGCAATGAAACAATTCAATCGTGTAAAAGTCCAGTACATAAACCACGTTAAACGCCACATACCAAGTCCTTGCATCCACCATTACGGGCACTCGTGGCTTGAGAATCTGCGTCTCAGTTAAGGAGAACAGAGTGTAGATCACAAACAAGTACATGTTTACCTCTCTGTGTGCATGAAGCATGCTCAGCACGTGTTCGTACATCTCTTCCAGAAGCAACCGTCGAGCAGCCTGTGGTTAAAACGCACCATATTATTCAATAGTGGCGTAGGGCCAGATAATAACGCATGGTATAGCCAAGACCACCCACAATAAACGTTCATCACATGTTGTGTGTAGGCAAGAGAATGTGCCATGGAGAACACACAGCAGCGACGCCGTAGGCACGGTTCCACGTGCGTATCTGATAAGAATCAAAATCCTGACCAATCAAGAAACAAGAACGGTTTCTGTACGAGTATGTGCAAGGAACTATGCACGCATGGCAAGCACTATGTATAAGTATTTTAGCAAGTTTGGTGTACATAAACGCCAAGGAGCATTCAAGTCGTGCAGCTTTTCTGTTGACGCAAACACATCAGAACGCGACAAACAGAGGTGTCCTGGTGCAATACAACACATCAGTATGTACGAGCTTCATACGAACTCATTCTTCTGTTGCACCGTACACAACCAACCCAGAGAAAGTTCAACAAACACCACCACGTGAAAAGGTTTGCGAAGGGACATATAGCATACCAGCTCCTTCTCGCCGTAGTGAATCATGCTCATGTTATGCTCTCGCCAACACACGCAGAACGCATTGTACGACAAACCGTCCTCCTGTGGCCATGGCATGCAGAGATGACTAAAGACTGTGAGGACATACACAAATTTGTCGCAAATAGGTACTTGACAGCATTAAAGCCTGTACAAGAAAGGTGCATACTCGCAAGTCACCTCTCCAAGAACTGACAGGAGAAAACCCACCGTACAGCTGGCTAATATACTA
>NW_014040539.1:45072-51633 GCF_001186125.1 Sphaeroforma arctica JP610
GTGTGTGTGTGTGTATTTATATATATTGTAGTCGAGAGGTTATATCAGTACCAAAACACTCTCTGTGGATTGGTATAGGTAGGTGCACATGTAAAGGCAGGCACACCAACGTGAACCCCTTTCTCAGCGATATATTTTTCTCATACAGTTGATGTATGGATTGATGATATGGAAGTCTGTTTCGATATACATAAATCGCTCGATATTCAAAGCATCTCATCAAACAAAGCGATACAAGGTGTGTGTATGCTAAAACAACGGTAAGCGACAATGAGCTGGCCTATGATGTCACTATTATTTTAAACCAAGATGTGAGTTCTCCAAAAGACAGTGGGAGTCTATAGTTGCACGCCGTGTGCCTTGCAAGCAGATGAGGATCCTGACACTCAGGACGAGCGCAAATTGTGCATGCAACAAACCAATAAATAAACTACACTGAATGATTCGACTTAGTTTGATAGTGTCCAGCTAGAGCAATTACATAGCTAGTAGACGTATGCATTATAGTTGTCGGTTACTGACTTCACAGTCGCAGAAGTTGTGCCTTTATGTACCATACTAACTTGCAAGCGACCTGAAGCTTGCCCATGATTGTGATGATATGAGGTCACTGGACACAAGCAAACGTGATACTCCGTTTCAAGAAACGGAAACTCAAATGCAGTTCTCATATCTCGAGCAGCTCATAGACAACCTTACGACTAAGATTCATTACAACGGCGATAGAGAGATGCAAAGGCGACTGGTTGTGCATCAGCATATTTGAACGACCAGAGCAGCGACATGAGTTGGTGGTTGGTTAGGTCATGCCAAGTATCTCGACAATGCAAAACAGCGTCAGAAATAGGAACTCGTCGCGGCGCCCTCGCATAGTTCACTGGTCTGGCAACGCGGGGCTGTGATATAGATTTCTCGTACGTTTAAATGAATAGAGCTACTTAGAGGATTGTTGTCAAACGTCTATTGCTGTCAGATGCCTCATAATATAGCAGCTGCTGTCGTGCATGATTATAGTAACAAACCTACTTTGAGGAATGCTGTCAGAAGACTGTAGAAGTCCTTCGAAATCCCGGGTCGACACCTACTCATTGCGGTTGTGTGTGTCGTGTTGATCTTGAGAGAAGGTTTTTATATCATGGATGTTAATCTCTCAGAAAGCTCATAAAGTGCCAACAAACAAAATAACTCCTTAACTCCTCAAGTTAATGCAAGAGAACATGTAAGCCTAGTACACATGAACCACATGGTGGACTGTTCTATCAGTGCTGCTCACGCACGTCAACAACTCGGCATTTGAAAGTTTTCTATATATCGGCATTTACAAGTTCTCAATAGTTGATTGTGCTGGCAATGTATCCCCTTGGCGACCTTACATATATCTATACAAATGCAAGTATTTATAAGCGCCCGTGCAGTCATGCACTACTTTTGCATCACGGAAGTGTCGGCTTTTCGTGCATATTTATAATTGTTTGAACTTTGAAAATACAATTGCGCGCCAATATTTTTATTATCATATATATATATATATATATTTATACATAGTGTTCTGAGCCGAGGTCCCTTTGTGTGGCACCCAACAGACCATCTCTCCTGTATCTTTTTTTAGGAGCCAGGAGTTATGACTTGTATGCCTTCAGTGTTGAGCTATCACGTATTCCATGCGAGGCCTTCATTGCGCATATTGGGATATATGTTATGAATAAACAGCTTTCAAATTGAGCAGAATATAATACCGCACGCGTATTGTGCATGATTTCTACCCAAACCCTTGATTTATAGCTGGAGACAGATTGTTTAAATGACGATATCAAATATATGACACGCACTTTCGAAGTCTTTTCTTGTGTGAAACATAGTTACTGGCCGATGGAACGGGACAACATTTACACATGTCCTATCTGGTTTTTCCGGAATTGTAGTGCGAAAATCACAGGCATGGGTATTCTTATGTTGTACTCAGGCATACACATACTGCGGACTATTCCTTTCCCCAGGCGCCTTGTATTCCTACATGAGTATATTTATGGCTTTGTACACGCAGCACAAGGGGCATTGACGGATTCGATCAGAATGTTCTCATGGTATCGAGTGTTAGGCACAGCCCAATCGAAATCAGGCCTATAGTAAGCCAGAAGCGCCTGTCTTTCCAATATCTCTGTGTGTGGTATGCTACGCAACTGGTTGATGCACCCCACCGGATCTAACATCCAGTCTTCCTCTGGTATAGTTATCACTAGCTTGTTCCATGGGATGATATGGGGAAATGGAACCCACTGTAGATCAGTGGTAGCATTCTTAACCACGGTTACAGGAATAGCCCCCGCGGACATTGCGTTTTGAAAGCGATCACCCCCAAGTGTATCGCCTCTGAATGCTAATGAGAAGTTGCTTTGTTCTCTGATCGCACTCATTTGTCGAGGTGATAGAATCTTCATACACCGATCTAAGCTGTCCTTTTCACATGCCGCAACATCCTCCACACTCTTAGTGGATGTAATAATCACTGCATCCTGGATGTCTCCTGTAGAATTAAACAAGGCCATCCGATGTGCATATCCACTCCTCCCATCGACCTGACCGGCAAACTCTATGAAGTACTTTCTGGGCTGGCCTGGTGCTTTCATCAGCCACTGTTGTCTGCTGAATCTTCCTGGTGCGAACACGGCGTAGTGGGTGCTGTAGCCAAGCCCTATCCAGCCTTCTGTCCCAGGCCAACTTTCCATGCCCCCTATAATTAACCGTGGAAATCTCTGACGCAAACGTCCGGCCATATTTGTTGATTTGAAGTCGCTCAATATTATCAGATGTCTCTTGTGGTGTATGAAGCCTTGCTCGTCAAGAACACTGATAATATCGTCAATATGGTAATCAATGCTGTTCTTACACATACCCCGTGATATGTAGTCACCCAGCACAGGTATTACAAAGACCTCAGCCCTATCTGGTGTTGTTAGCAAATGATGGTTAGCCAGCTTCTCTATAAAAAAAATCGCGTGAGTGTGTTTCATATTGCTCGCTTGTGTGATGTCACAATCGAGCATACTGCTGAAGGCATGGGGAGGGTACATGTAGAAAGGGACCTCTAGTGTAGACGACTGGAGTACTGTATCATTGTATGAAAATTGTGGGTTTGTGTACATAAGACTGCGTATACGGTAAGGTAGAAATACTATAGTAATGAGCAGAAGGCCTCCCACAAAAGCATAGACCGCTCTCAGCTTATTGTTGTTCAATTGGATAGTCATTGTCTACTACTAGTTAATGTGCAAGAAGGAATACGAGTGCATGTTGGTGTCTGGTATTGGTACCAAGCTTAATAAGCAAGAAAACATAATAGAGGTTTCTTGATAGCTTAAAACTAGTTATTATTGCTAGCAGACCAGACGCTAGACCTGAATAAAGGCGTGATCGTAGAACAGTACGCGCCACAATATCGTGGGCACGTTTCGACGCAACACGTTACAAATTAATGCCAAAAGAAACCCTACAACCCAGGGAACAAGTTGCTGAGAGCATTTTAGAAGGCTCTGCCGCTCTGGCCTCTGTTTAAAAGGAAGCCAAAACTGATGACTGCCTTTTATGGAAATTCGGCCATTTTTGAGGTGGCCAATATAGTGAGCTGGGGCCCCAGCTCACTATATTGTGATGCAATCAAATTGGGCCCTGGGGCCTGTTCTCCCTGGCTTGCCTACCATTTACCAACGATAATACGACAACAACAAATATAATATGTACATAATCTGAAGCTATTATCAATTCAAGCACCTACATTTCCCTGGGAAGTCTCTTCACTATGGTCATACCCTTTGGCATCTGTGTACACTCCTTACCCCTCTCTCGTGGAGTACGTAAATAATAAAGTAATAACACTTGCAAAAGCTTATGTATACGAACATGATCAATACTACTCTTGTGAGTGGCAAGAAACACCTATTTCGATTTAAGGCGTGAAAGAATGTAAGGCTACATATTATAATACAAAATGCCATAGCCTTCGTATGGTCTAAAGTGCCAAAAAATAAAAGCCACAAAATTAAAAATGAACATTATTTGGAAAAACTGGCCTATGTGGCTTTATTTTTATTTTTTAAACCACAAATAGACAATACAAATTTTATACAAACCCCCACATAAAGTAAACCCCTGCGTGTGATTACGAGCAACATCCTACGACCGCTGTTGAGACAACGTAACAATCCTTGTTAACTTTGACCTTTACAGCCCCACCTCGCAGGGTTTATACGAAACCGATCATCTCATCGCCAAGCTAAATGTTTACAGGAGGTACATGACGGATAGATTTATTCTCTTTTGTAAAATGAGACTCAACTTTAAGTGACATATAGCCTTCCTTGTCTCCAGAGCCGTCCGCGTAGAATCTTACAAACCGAGTATAAAGTCGCCCATGATTTTACGATTCCATCATATTTAGCTGAAACGGCACATACAACCGTACCGCTGGAAAGAATCTTGCAAGTCCAATTAAGGTGCAGTTACGTTCAGTGCAGTTATTTTAGTTCATAGACCGGTATACCAAGGATGAAAGGCAATATAATATTTGTAAAACGTCATTTGGTAAAAAGCCGGGCAGAATCAGCCAAACGATTGAGCATTTAGGCAACGAGATGACGATATGTGTCTTCATACGACTACCTCAAGCCGCTCCATAGAGCTACTTGTTGAGTTCAAATCAGTCGGCTGCATGAGGTGTACAGTACACATGAAACTGCCAAGTATACAACGCCCACAGGCAGACCACAGCCATCGGCAGAGTACAACAAATCCCTCAACCCTCGAGCACTTCTGTATCGGTACCGGCACAGCACGGGGCCTTGTCCATGCTGGATAGATAGCATAGCAACGCTGCTTGCAATACAAGAACAAGGGCGTTCTTTGCTACATTCATCACTGTCACAATGACTGGCCTGTCTTCCCATGTGGAGGAGCTGATGGTGGCTGGGATCTGCGTAGAGTGGGGTTTAGTTGAGCCATCGGTGTGAGCATATACCATCAGTGTGACTGAAAGGCATGCGTGTTAAGCGTAAATTTAATGGAATAGATATGACATATTTGAAGTCATAGAGGAATGATTGGCATTTGATTTAAGATTAGTTGACAGATACCTCGATTAAAACATGTAGACCACGGGACACGGGTGGAGAAGCCTATCTCACTCTGACTTCCAATGTGACACAATTGGGGCTATGTGCATGGTTGTTTCGACCTACTAGCTACTGCTCGCAGTTCGATAAGGTAAACTGAACATATATACCAGGCACACGCACATATTCTGTGAAGTGCACACTTTGAATACAAACATACCTGGAAGCAGATAGTCATCCAGAGCCCCGTGGAGATGGCGGACGAGTAGTTAGACATGTCACCGTGAGATAGCGCCCAAGCCTGCAGTGTACCTGAGAGTACAGTAGAGAAAGGGTGAGCATATAGGACATACTACAGGTGTAAACAACACAGTCAGTATGTGGAATACACACCCTCACGTGCGGCATGCTACATTTGCTTCTATTCAGTACGATTGTGCGATTGTTAACTGTCCATGTAGTTACTCGCACAAGATTGTTCGCGGATGAGACATCACGCGTATACTGATTGCATACACACTAACGTACAAGGAGAGCTGCTGCATGACCGTGACGGGACCTTCGTGTGTACAACCAGACAACACGCCCAACAGACCAACTCACTGGTACAAAGACAGACTGCCAGACCCTTTCATAGCTTAAAAACACATCAAAAGTGTTTGTTCTGCTTCTCTGCCTGTACATTAGTCATACAGTATACACTCGGATATACGATTTTAAAATGCGAAATACTAGTCAACGTTCGCAAACAGTGTATCGTATTCTGATACAGGCACATCATCAATATAGCAATCTACACGACAGTGTGTCGGTATGTGCATAAACATACTTGTAGGCAACGATCAGTAGACAATTTCACACCACTAGCTATTTAAGCGCCCCTTGTATAGTCACAGAAAGAAAAAACAGAATTTGCACGCGTGAAATTATCCGAACTCTATCAATCCATTGAGATACAACATACTGCGAATCTACGTGCTTAAGTCGAATCGAAGCTATGGAAAGTGTATGAGTATATAGGAACATCATTTGGATGTACTTACATACCGAGGAACAACTCCATAAGTAGCAATTTCACGAAGCCCTTTCGTTCCATGCTTTCTTCTGCCCACGTGGTCGACTTCTTCTCTTTGTTCATAGCACCGATAAATATTTCACCGAACAGAGGACCGTACCTAGATAGAAAGTAGAGCGGAAAGGAATATATATATGGGAGTGATACTTTTATGTATATAAGACATACACTTTATATGCAATGGAGAAGTAGGCCGAAAGTTTCATGTATAGTTAAAAAAATTCTATTTATATTTACGTTTATATCTATTCATATTCAAATTCATATGCATATTAATATTTATATTTACAATTCTATTTATACATTATATTTATATATATATATATATATATATATATATATATATATATATAATATATATATATGTGTGTGTGTGTGTGT
>NW_014040539.1:51805-60511 GCF_001186125.1 Sphaeroforma arctica JP610
TATATATATAGTAGAAAAGTATTTTAGCATTGTTTCATTGAAAGGCTTTGATATTATAGATAACGAATAATTGTTTTATATAAAATAGAAGTACGACAAAATAGTTTATATACGAAGAAGTATCTCATATATAAAGAAGTACTAATAAATGGAATTAAAAAGTAGTTTGAATATAACACAGAAAAATTTCATAGATCATGCCATGTGATGGCATAGCCTCGTATGTCATACGAAAGATGGACTCTACATAAAATTAGTAGACTATTGAATGTCTATCGGAGATATGACACATATACGGTGTTGTACTCCACATTTACACACTATGTACTCAGGACGCCCATGTTAAAACGTAGTGTTTCGGGTTAAACTCCGGTTTAGTAGCAAAGAGCGAGTGAGTTCAAACACTAACAAGCACTGCTTCTCGCTAAGCCAATTGTACAACGCGTGCGGGCACAATAGGCTAAGGTGCGGATAGTAAATACTACTATGTACCAACACGCACATCTGCTAACTGTTTGATTGACCAAAGGCTGGGGTTACAGATAACGAAACAAGCTCTGTAATACCGATTGACACAATATTTAGTTTAAGCATCTACTTATCTCTTTTGAAATTCAGGCTCCTGTGTCTGCTGGATACACGACAGTACAAAATTTGTCATGTGACCACATATTCCAAGTAGAAATACACAAACTGCGTTCGATCGATATCTGACAAACCAGACAACATATTGCCTGAATTAAGTTCGAAAGTATGTGTGTATACCGTATCGGATAGAAGGGTCAACGTGGTTCCACTAGCGGACGACCCAATTTCCACACTCAAGTGCAGGAAGCACAAATAGCAATAAACACTGAGACAATTAAGACGTGTATTGTATCCACAATACGAAGACGTCAACGACGAGACAGACAAGCTCAATGTGGTACACTTCTGAACACTATACATACAGAACTATGCCGAAACAACACAGTTTTTTAAATAGAACGGGGTGTGTACTTAAAATATTTCTCTCACAGCGCAACCGAGCTAATCAGAGTACAGAAAACGATAGACGCTTGACGTCCGCGGGTTGCGACGACGATTGAATTCAAAAAAATTAAAGTAACACAACTTCTTGTTGAAGCTTAAACGCACGTACCATATGGCACCGATAACATTCGACGCAAGGCCAGCGCCGATAATGTCGCTGAAAGATATAGCCATATTGTTGATAGAAGTATGATGGTCCGGATATGAAGACTAGTTGACTATTGTATGTCAATATTTGTTAAATCAGTATTTTTAACGGGAGGTTGCCTATTTATGGAGGAATTTACTGGTAAACTTTACCGGCTTTTGAAGTTCGGTATGTATTTCAGTAGAAAGCTGAAAGCAGCCAAGCACTGCAAATGTTCATATTGCCATTTTCATAATGCATTTTTAATGCATATCGACGAAGGGCGAAACCGCCGAAACGCTGCGGCTGTTGCTATGTTTATACCTTTTTGTGTGGAAACCCCACCGGTGGCCGGACTCCCGGACTCCTGACTCTATAGAGTCCAGCCCAGTCTACTCTATGTGTATTTATATATACTCTTTTGAATTAATATATAACATATATTTTGTATTAAATATATGCATATAAATATATATAAATATACGAGTCGGTATTTCACAAATATGTGACATACATATATAGTACATACCTAGTTGATTCTAGTCTCATATATACATGTGAACATATCCCTAACTGAAATTGTAAATAACCTGCTGTCCGCTGGGTAGATTGTACTGGATACTTCGGGAAGTATATGTCAAGCATCCCTTACAATGCACGGTGTTGAATTGGGGAAGAAGCGGCTGCCCATGTCGTCGGTAGTATTGCTGACCGTACTCGTTTGCTCGTTCTTCTGCACGCCATTACTTTTAATGCAGATGTACAGAGCCGACGGCCAGGGTTTATCCGGTTTAAATATGGCTGCATACAACAGTAGCGGAGCATCGATCAATAGTGCTAGTGATGCAAGTAGTATAAGTGATGTAGGTGCAAGTGGGGTGAAAAGAAATATGCCTATGATCCGATGGAGAGAAGATACTCACTGTGGTGTCAACTACCCACTGGAGGATGGATCGCCGGCAGAATGCAATCCACAGTCGAAGAAACGCTGCTGCAATAAGTGGGGGTATTGTCAGCTTTGCTCATAGATATGAATGGGGCCTTTCATGCTCTAACATACGAATGGGAAATGGTGCACTCATAGATAGGAATAGGACCTTTTCGTGCACAAAGATATGGATGCAAAAAATATACATTCATAGATATGAGTGGCACCTTCTGTCTACGATGATTTTGCCTTGATTTATCGACACCTTGCCCAACGAGCGCAGTCCGCGCGGTATTCCGTTGGTTGTGCGCATAGCCATTGAACAGGACAGTAGGCCTAGAGATTCTTGTTCTTGTATTGTGCGACATCGGGCGGGGTCACCATCGGCTGTGCGGGTATATATGAACGTAACACTATATCCACTGATACGAATGAACATTCAGTTTAGAGTGGCTTGTCTTCTCTATATCTATTGATACGAATGAACATTCAGCTGAGAGTGGCTTGTCCGGGTTTACTATCACCTCGTCCGCACAGTACAACCCAAGGTCCACACGGTTGTTGCTATATGTGGGGATACGGCCAGTTATGCCCATGTGCGTGAACTAATATGATTTGGACGTTTTTCTGAGACTTTCTCGTCCCTATACGTTGCACATTCAATCGCGCATACGAAACTCGGCAGTCCATACTTGAGGAAACGATAGTAGAGGGTGTGGCACGCATGTCACAAGAGTCCAGCCACAGTATAACGGCTACACCGACGTAGACACACCACCCGTCACACGTGTGCGCTTCTGAGACTTGGGGCTCTGCCAGTTACTTCGTGTGTGACCGACTGGGGTGGGTGGACGGTGTGGTCTCACGCGTGCTAGGTTGATAGCGTACAGGCAGGATCACGAACTACTAGTCACACATCCGTTACACCCTCGACTGTGCACGGAGTGGGTGGTTCCCAGGGGGATACTCCAATACATACAAGCCTGGCCTGGTAAACGCCAAAGACACGCCATCTTGACAAACTAGTTTTCCGACCCGTCGCGATATGTCGTCTCCGGTCGATACAGTGACGTATATCGGACGTCTGACTGTAATAAAAGACAAGTCGAGGTAATAATTTAGTTTCCGACGGTCTCGACACGTTGTCACAACGAAATATGCCGTCTTATATCACGCCAGTTGCAAGCACGCAGAAACGTACCAATCCCACGGGATCTGGCAGCTTGTAGCTCCCACTGTGAAAGCCTTGACACTGGTGTCAAACAGAACGTTCGGTGGGAGACACATGGACTGCGAGTGCCAGGAGGCGAAGAAGGCGACCATTGGTCTGTGTTGTGAGATCGGTTGCTTAGCAACCCCACGAAAGAGGGGCACGTGCACGAGTGCGATTGCGATCCTTCGTGCGAATGCCGGAGGGCTGTACGTCCAGCAGCTTCATTGTTACGGATGTTGGTCTGTTTGGGAATATCTGGTGCAACTCACTACTATTGTCGAGAGTCGAGAGACTTGCGTCTCGACTCGCGAATAGTCCCTCGAATATACAGCTGCCCAAAACACCTTTTCTAATAATTTTTGGCCATTTTTCGCTCTGGACATTGTTGGTAGTATTCCCGAGCCTTGCAAAGGCAGGCAGGACTGAACAGCACGTTCGTCGGTGGTTTGCAAGGCGAGTGTGGTTGAGCAGTTCATACCACGTGAGTCTCCTGCGGACTTATGTCTGTCAGCCTGATTTCTTTTTTCTCTAGTAGAGGGTCATGGCGTGGTGGAATGACGCTCCAGATATATACGACAGATTTCCACATAGGGTTGTAGGGTTTAAATATTTACTGTAGAGTTAACCCTAGAACCCTAATACTAGAATATAGATGGTTGTTGTATGCGCCAATCACTGACTAGGGCGATCGCATGCATGCATGCATTATAATCCTAATACCAATCCTAAACCCTAAAAATCTAAACCAACCCCGAACCCGAACCCGTATGTGATATCCCGCAGGAAGTCGGTGCGTGGGTCCATCCAATGCCACAGCCCAGAGACTGCCTAAATTAGCTCATCAAACCATTGGTAGAGCCCCATCAAGCGATTCGTTTGCAACTGAAACTCGGACACCAAACGGAATTGCGAAACCTTACTATGTAGTCGTTGGTCAGAACGAGGCATTGCGCGTATACGTATACATGTATGATTCTAGTGCATGCGTAGATATATAGGGTATGCGCGTATACGTATACATGTATGATTCTAGTGCATGCGTAGATATATAGGGTATGCGCGTGTACGTATTCGTGTATGATTCTAGTGCATGCGTAGATATATAGGGTATGCGCGTATAAGTATACATGTATGATTCTAGTGCATGTGTAGATATATGGATTGCGGGCTGATGGGCATTTCCAATTCTTCCGGCATCTAATAGATTTTTATAAAGACCTTGCATTTATGAAAATTCTTGTCCAAGTTAATAAATATCGGTACTTACGTCTGTGATAGTAAAAACAAACCCGTTTTTGTTTTTATTTCCTTTTGCCATCCGTGGTCGTTCACAACCTTGGCACAATTTGACCATATACAACCGACGCAAGCCATAAGAAGAACTCACATTGTCACTCAAACCAATTCCGAGCAAAGCAAGCATACATACATGCGGATAATATACAAAACACCCAAGAAAAACCAGGTTTAGGCACATTCGTACGACTCGTAGCTTTATATGTAATTCCATTTCTTCTGCCACCTACGGTCGTTCACGCTCCTGTCCACATTGCCATACACGAGCGATGCAAAGAGATGAAAGTACCATGCGTACGCACACAGCAGAAGCGCAACCGCCGCCACACGCACACGCGCCGACCGGAATACCCCCAGGAATATGTCCATGAAAGCCCCAAAGGCCAGGATCATGAAGTAGTGAGCTGGCAGATAGTGATGGAAGAACAGTTGCCTGCGGCAGGGTGTGGGATAGATATACGACTTGTAGGTGAGTGGAGAAGGGCCCGATTGGTTGGTAAATTAGAAGGGATGTATCTGTGAATACGATATAGGTTGAGTATGAAGTGGTGTTAAGCCCAGGCGAGCTATGATCGGAGATTCTCTCGAGTGATACCAATGCACAACCACATACAACGCTCACGGGTTCACAGATAGCTGGCATTCAAACCTCTGGTTAATCCCACATACGCTATTATAAACACACACGCACATACACACGCACGCCTACACGTACACACAAGAACATACCTGTGCATGAAGTAAAAGGGTACGTAGTGCAGAGCCCAACCGAGCCACAGGAACGCGGCCATCAAGAACTTCCTCTCCTTCTCCCCATCCATATCCACAAACCCTCGTTTGCGCCTGATCGCCCACACGCACAGCCACAGCACGTACACTATCGGTGCCAGCAGCACTGAGTAGAAGATGGCTGGGTTGCCGAGTAGGTAGATTTGCGTCATTTTGTCCCGGTTTTGCCAGTAGGATACCCCTCCCATGAGTGTGGGCCAGGCGTGGGGCCTGGACTCGTAGGGGTGCGATCCAGTCAACCGCATGTTTGCCTCCCAGGCTATAAATAGATTGTTTTGTAAAACGAAAAAAAAATGGTCTACAATCGATGTATACGAAAGTTTAGTGGGTAGTGAAAGACATGGATATCTGAACATGAAAAAGTCAGATCTAGTCAATCTACTACAAGTGCATGATGAAAATAGCATATCACACCCTCTCCCCCCGCCCCCCAATGAGTACGGGCCAGGTGTGTCGGTGTGACTTGTAGTGGTACAAACCTGTTAGTCGAACTATCACTTCCCTGGCTATAGAAAAACTACAGATCACGACTCTTTATTCTACATGTGTATACAGATTGAATTCGCAGATAGATTGCGAACAGACACTTGTACTTGTACGTGTGCATTTGTTTGCGAGTGTGTGCCTGGTCCTATATATATGTATTTATATATATATCATGTAGAACATACATATTTACAAATACGTATCACAGCTACACTAGGAAATGACCATACTGTAACCCAAACATCACGCAGACTTCCAACTCTTCAGATACGATTCAAACACGGCATCACCTGCGACATAACCATCATATCACTTAAAAACACGCATCGCCTAATAACCCCCAATACCTCCCACATCACACACCAATCTTCTGGATCTGCCACACGTCCTTAATGGATGTCCACAGACCGCTGCGGTCCTTAACCGGCGGCTTTAGGTTCACCTCTTTGCCGCGTTCTCGGACAAAATCGTCTAGTGTGAATGTCTGCAGGTCCATGCGTCTCTGGCCAACCGGAGCACACAGTACCTACTCACCGCAGAGAAGGAGGCAGTATGAAAGGACAGGTACGCCCAGACATGAGTGCAGGTGTATATGTACACCCAGACATGAGTGTAGGTGTATATGTACACCCAGACATGAGTGTAGGTGTATATGTACACCCAGACATGAGTGCAGGTGTATATGTACGCCCAGACATGAGTGTAGGTGTATATGTACACCCAGACATGAGTGTAGGTGTATAAGTACGCCCAGACATGAGTGTAGATGTATATGTACACCCAGACATGAGTGTAGGTGTATATGTACTCCCAGATATGAGTGCAGGTGTATATGTACGCCCAGACATGAGTGTAGGTGCTTATGTAAACCCAGACATAAGTGCAGGTCATATAGAAGTAGGTCTAAGATAAGAAATGTTCATGTACAAGGTCAACAATGAGAATCCGTTTGCGTACAAGTAGCGAGTCCACAGGTCTGAGGTAAAGAGTGGTGATGTCAAAGGTGTGGAGTGACCGTCGATAAAGCCATGTGGCTCTGGCCAACTGAAGCAAAAAGGATCCAGATGAGGAGGCAAAAGATAATAACCAGTACACTCCGCCACAAGTATAGGCTCTGGTCCTGTCGTTCGACGATTTTACGGGTATATGCTCGTATACATGTATGTGCGTGTTCATATGTGACCGTGGATGTATTTAAATCAGGCCACACTGAGGTTGTAACTGCTGCAGTATAGGATAGTGAGTGCTGAAGTGAAACACAGACGTGCGTGTCTCGATAAGGCCATGTTGGTACACAAGCTGTATGCCATTCGTTTGCCATTCCTTGAATGTTAACTCGCCTCGCCGTTTCTGTGGCCTTTCTGTATGATATTCGCACAATGTCAACCGTATTGAAAATACAAACACACATACGTAAACGTTTCTGATTATTTTAACTTTAGACTCACCTCTTTGATATTCGCACAACGTCAACAGCATTAAAAATACAAACACATATACGTAAAACGCTTCTAAATCTTTCAGTTTGGCCTCACCTCGCCGTTTCTGTGGCCCCAGTCGGGAAGTTCCTCTTCCGACATGGACAGTGCGCACCCGGTGATCTCATGGATGAGCATGAACTTGGATCCTTGTACAAGCTTGGGCTGTTCATGATATACGGAACAGGACAAGAAGATGAGACATTGCTAGCCTATCTGTAGGTCTAGATAAATATGCAGAACTGTGTATGTACGATTGAGATAAAACACACCCAATTTCATGGATGAGCATGAACTTGGATCCTTGCACCAGCTTGGGCTGTTTGTGATATACGGAACAGGACAAGAAGATGCGACATTGCTAGCCTATCTGTAGGTCTAGATTTGTATGCAGAACTCTGTATGTAGGATTGAGATAGAACCCACCCAATTTCATGGAAAAGCATGAACTTGGATCCATGTGCCGGCTTAGGCTGTGCGTAGAATATAGAGGCAGATAGATATTTTTTTATAGACATTAATAGCATATCAGTATATCTAGATATATGTGAAGAAGTATGTATGTTCCATTGAGATAGGGCGCCCCGGTAATTCAATAGATGAGTGTGAATTTGGAATCTTGTACCAACTTAGGCTGTGCGTAGTACATAGAATAAGCAACGAAAAATGGAGATACTCCTAGTGTATCAGTATATCTAGATTGGTACAAGCATTGCGTAAGTTCTATTGAGCTAGAGCGGTATGTGTGCATCCGGTGATTCCTTGACCAGTCATGCACTTGAATCCTTGTGGGGGCATCTATCCCAATTCTAGGCGGAAAACAAATACCTATAGAACAACCACCAAATGTCTACAGTAGAGTCTCCATAGACTTTAAGTGGAAAACAAATAGCTATAGAACAACCACCAAATGTCTACAGTAGAGTCTACATAGACTGTGCGTGGGAAATATAGACATACGTAGGTTGCAGGTGTTGCTAGTGCTATAAACTATGCACAGTCATGCGAATAGAAGAATAGACGCGTACATTGGAACAGCTATGTACATTTGTGACCATCAAATCCCTCAAGTAAGTGTGTGGACGAGAGGAAACTTCGATTCTCGATTTGGCCTGTGCCGGACAGCATACAAGAGAGTGGAGGGGCATTTATCCACTTCTTTGTGGTCTGAGGAGGGGTTATTTGTTGACATTATGTGCATCCCGTTTAACATGACACAAAACACGTCACATATTTGAATACTGGACACAGACATATCTCTAAGAGTATGTATGAGTTCAGTATCAAAAACAATCCCCAGGATATACCGAAGAAAGCCATCACTTGGTGCTAGTGATATGCGCTAGCGATATATCTA